>NC_062290.1:47377304-47677304 GCF_902655055.1 Lutra lutra | reverse complement strand
GATTTCATCAAAATTATAAAGTGCTCAAGATACCACTAAGAAAATGAAAAAGTACACACTTGCAGAAATACTTACATTACATATAGCAAACAAAAGATTAATAATCATAATATATAAAGAGCTGTACTACTCAATGATAAAAAGCCAAACAGTCTAAAATGTTTGAAGTGGGTAAAAAACTTGAAAAAAAGGAAGATGTATGAATGGCTGTGATATACACGAAAAAGTGCTCACCATTCTTAGTCATCAGGGAATGTGAATTAAAATCAAAATGAGGAGGGGAGGAGTCAAGATGGCGGAGACGTAGCAGGCTGAGACTACTTCAGGTAGCAGGAGATCAGCTAGAGAGCTTATCTAAAGATTGCAAACACCCACAAATCCAACAGGACATCGAAGAGAAGAAGAACAGTAATTCTAGAAACAGAAAATCAACCACTTTCTGAAAGGTAGGACTGGCAGAGATGTGAATCCAAAGCGACGGGAAGACAGACTGCAGGGGGAGGGGCCGGCTCCTGGCAAGTGGCGGAGCAATGGAGCACAAAAGCAGGACTTTTAAAAGTCTGTTCTGCTGAGGGACATCGCTCCAGAGGCTTAACTGGGGTGAAGCCCACGTGGGGTCAGCGTGGCCAGGTCCCGCAGGGTCACAGAAGGATCGGGGGAGTCTGAATGTCACAGAGCTTGCAGGTATTAGAACAGGGAAGCCGGCTACAGAGGCAGAGCCGAGGAGTGAGCTCTCAGCTCCGGGTTACCTTGAACCGGTCACAGGCTCAGTGAGTGCGGAGCGCAGCTGGAGGCCAGGGAGACGGGAGTAATTGGGTGCTATTCTCTGAGGGCACACTGAGGAGTGGGGCCCCGAGCTCTCGTCTCCTCCAGGCCAGAGACCAGGAGGCCGCCATTTTCATTCCCGTCCTCAGGAACTCTACGGAAAGCGGAAAGCGCTCAGGGAACAAAAGCTCCTAAAAGCGAACCTGAGCGGATTACTCAGCCTGGCCCCTGGTAAGGGCGGTGCAATTCCGCCTGGGGCAAAGACACTTGAGAATCACTACAACAGGCCCCTCCCCCAGAAGATCAACAAGAAATCCAGGCAGGACCAAGTTCACCTACCAAGGAGTGCAGGTTCAATACCAAGGAGAGTGGCGGAATTCCAGAGGAGGAGAAAGCAAATCACGGAACTCATGGCTTTCTCCCCATAATTCTTTAGTCTTGCAGTTAATTTAATTTTTTTTCTGTTTCAATTTTTTTTCTTCTTCTGCTAAATTTTTTTAACTTTTACCCTTTTCTTTTTTAATGTTTTTTAACTAGTTCATCGAATATATATATATATTTTTTTCTTTTTTATATTTTTTCTTTATTCATTTTCTTTTTTTAATTTTTTTTTTTTTCTGAACCTCTTTTTATCCCCTTTCTACCCCCCCCACGATTTAGGATCTCTTCTGATTTGGTTAAAGCATATTTCCCTGGAGTCTTTGCCACACTTTTAGTATTTTACTTGCTCCTTCATATACTCTTATCTGGACAAAATGACAAGGCGGAAAAATTCACCACAAAAAAAAGAACAAGAGGCAGCACCAAAGGCTAGGGACCTAATCAATACAGACATTGGTAATATGTCAGATCTAGAGTTCAGAATGACAATTCTCAAGGCTCTAGCCGGGCTCGAAAAAGGCATGAAAGTTATTAGAGAAACCCTCTCAGGAGATATAAAAGCCCTTTCTGGAGAAATAAAAGAACTAAAATCTAACCAAGTTGAAATAAAAAAAGCTATTAATGAGGTGCAATAAAAAATGGAGGCTCTCACTGCTAGGATAAATGAGGCAGAAGAAAGAATTAGCGATATAGAAGACCAAATGACAGAGAATAAAGAAGGTGAGCAAAAGAGGGACAAACAGCTAATGGACCATGAGGGGAGAATTCGAGAGATAAGTGACACCATAAGATGAAACAACATTAGAATAATTGGGATTCCAGAAGAAGAAGAAAGAGAGAGGGGAGCAGAAGGTATATTGGAGAGAATTATTGGAGAGAATTTCCCTAATATGGCAAAGGGAACAAGCATCAAAATCCAGGAGGTTCAGAGAACCCCCCTCAAAATCAATAAGAATAGGTCCACACCCCATCACCTAATAGTAAAATTTACAAGTCTTAGTGACAAAGAGAAAATCCTGAAAGCAGCCCGGGAAAAGAAGTCTGTAACATACAATGGTGAAAATATTAGATTGGCAACAGACTTATCCACAGAGACCTGGCAGGCCAGAAAGAGCTGGCATGATATATTCAGAGCACTAAACGAGAAAAACATGCAGCCAAGAATACTATATCCAGCTAGGCTATCATTGAAAATAGAAGGAGAGATAAAAAGCTTCCAGGACAAACAAAAACTGAAAGAATTTGCAAACACCAAACCAGCTCTACAGGAAATATTGAAAGGGGTCCTAAAGCAAAGAGAGACCCTAAAAGTAGTAGATCAGAAAGGAACAGAGACAATATACAGTAATAGTCACCTTACAGGCAATACAATAGCACTAAATTCATATCTCTCAATAGTTACCCTGAATGTTAATGGGCTAAATGCCCCAATCAAAAGACAAAGGGTATCAGAATGGATAAAAAAACAAAACCCATCTATATGTTGCCTACAGGAAACTCATTTTAGACCCGAAGACACCTCCAGATTTAAAGTGAGGGGGTGGAAAACAATTTACCATGCTAATGGACATCAGAAGAAAGCAGGGGTGGCAATCCTTATATCAGATCAATTAGATTTTAAGCCAAAGACTATAATAAGAGATGAAGAAGGACACTATATCATACTCAAAGGATCTGTCCAACAAGAAGATCTAACAATTTTAAATATCTATGCCCCTAACGTGGGAGCGGTCAGCTATATAAACCAATTAATAACAAAGTTAAAGAAACACATCAACAATAATACACAAATAGTAGGGAACTTTAACACTCCCCTCACTGAAATGGACAGATCATCCATGAAAAAGACCAACAAGGAAATAAAGGCCTTAAATGACACACTGGACCAGAGGGACATCAAAGATATATTCAGAACACTCCATCCCAAAGCAACAGAATACACATTCTTCTCTGGTGCACATGGAACATTCTCCAGAATAGATCACATCCTCAGTCCTAAATCAGGTGTCAACCAGTATCAAAAGATTGGGATCATTCCCTGCGTATTTTCAGACCACAATGCTCTGAAGCTAGAACTCAATCACAAGAGGAAATTTGGAAAGAACCCAATTACATGGAGACTAAACAGCATCCTTCTAAAGAATGAATGGGTCAACCAGGAAATTAAAGAAGAATTGAAAAAATTCATGGAAACAAATGATAATGAAAACACAACGGTTCAGAATCTGTGGGACACAACAAAGGCAGTCCTGAGAGGAAAATATATAGCGGTACAAGCCTTTCTCAAGAAACAAGAAAGGTCTCAAGTACACAAACTAACCCTACACCTAAAGGAGCTGGAGAAAGAACAAGAAAGAAACCCTAAACCCAGCAGGGGAAGAGAAATCATAAAGATCAGAGCAGAAATCAATGAAATAGAAACCAAAAAAACAATAGAACAAATCAACAAAACTAGGAGCTGGTTCTTTGAAAGAATTAATAAGATTGATAAACCCCTGGCCAGACTTATCAAAAAGAAAAGAGAAAGGACCCAAATAAATAAAATCATGAATGAAAGAGGAGAGATCACAGTGAACACCAAAGAAATACAGATAATTATAGGAACATAGTATGAGCAACTCTACGCCAACAAATTTGACAATCTGGAAGAAATGGATGCATTCCTAGAGACCTATAAACTACCACAACTGAACCAGGAAGAAATACAAAACCTGAACAGACCCATAAACAGTAAGGAGATTGAAACAGTCATCAAAAATCTCCAATCAAACAAAAGCCCAGGGCCAGATGGCTTCCCGGGGGAATTCTACCAAACATTTAAAGAAGAAATAATTCTTAGTCTCCTGAAACTGTTCCAAAAAATAGAAATGGAAGGAAAACTTCCAAACTCATTTTATGAGGCCAGCATCACCTTGATCCCAAAACCAGACAAGGATCCCATCAAAAAAGAGAACTACAGACCAATATCCTTGATGAACACAGATGCAAAAATTCTCACCAAAATACTAGCCAATAGGATCCAACAGTACATTAAAAGGATTATTCGCCACAACCAAGTGGGATTTATTCCAGGGCTGCAAGGTTGGTTCAACATCCGCAAATCAATCAATGTGATACAACACATTAATAAAAGAAAGAACAAGAACCATATGATACTCTCAATAGATGCTGAAAAAGCATTTGACAAAGTACAGCATCCCTTCCTGATCAAAACTCTTCAAAGTGTAGGGATAGAGGGCACATACCTCAATATTATCAAAGCCATCTATGAAAAATCCACCGCAAATATCATTCTCAATGGAGAAAAACTGAAAGCTTTTCCGCTAAGGTCAGGAACACGGCAGGGATGTCCATTATCACCACTGCTATTCAACATAGTAGTAGAAGTCCTAGCCTCAGCAATCAGACAACAAAAGGAAATTAAAGGCATCCAAATCGGCAAAGAAGAAGTCAAACGATCACTCTTCGCAGATGATATGATACTATACGTGGAAAACCCAAAAGATTCCACTCCAAAACTGCTAGAACTTGTACAGGAATTCAGTAAAGTGTCAGGATATAAAATCAATGCACAGAAATCAGTTGCATTTCTCTACACCAACAACAAGACAGAAGAAAGAGGAATTAAGGAGTCAATCCCATTTAGAATTGCACCCAACACTATAAGATACCTAGGAATAAACCTAACCAAAGAGGCTAAGAATCTATACACAGGAAACTATAAAGTACTCATGAAAGAAATTGAGGAAGACACAAAGAAATGGAAAAATGTTCCATGCTCCTGGATTGGAAGAACAAATACTGTGAAAATGTCTATGCTACCTAAAGCAATCTACACATTTAATGCAATTCCTATCAAAATACCATCCAATTTTTTCAAAGAAATGGAACAAATAATCCTAAAATTTATATGGAAACAGAAAAGACCTCGAATAGCCAAAGGAATATTGAAAAAGAAAGCCAAAGTTGGTGGCATCACAATTCTGGACTTCAAGCTCTATTACAAAGCTGTCATCATCAAGGCAGCATGGTACTGGCACAAAAATAGACACATAGATCAATGGGACAGACTAGAGAGCCCAGAAATAGACCCTCAACTCTATGGTGTCCAATGGAAAAAAGACAGCCTCTTCAATAAATGGTGTTGGGAAAATTGGACAGCCACATGCAGAAAAATGAAATTGGACCATTTCCTTACACCACACATGAAAATAGACTCAAAATGGATGAAGGACCTCAATGTGAGAAGGGAATCCATCAAAATCCTTGAGGAGAACACAGGCAGCAACTTCTTCGACCTCAGACGCAGCAACATCTTCCTAGGAACATCGCCAAAGGCAAGGGAAGCAAGGGCAAAAATGAACTATTGGGATTTCATCAAGATCAAAAGCTTTTGCCCAGCAAAGGAAACAGTTCACAAAACCAAAAGACAACTGACAGAATGGGAGAAGATATTTGCAAACGACATATCAGATAAAGGGCTAGTGTCCAAAATCTATAAAGAACTTAGCAAACTCAACACCCAAAGAACAAATAATCCAATCAAGAAATGGCAGAGGACATGAACAGACATTTCTGCAAAGAAGACATCCAGATGGCCAACAGACACATGAAAAAGTGCTCCACATCACTCAGCATCAGGGAAATACAAATCAAAAGCACAATGAGATATCACCTCACACCAGTCAGAATGGCTAAAATTAACAAGTCAGGAAATGACAGATGCTGGCGAGGATGTGGAGAAAGGGGAACCCTCCTACACTGTTGGTGGGAATGCAAGCTGGTGCAACCACTCTGGAAAACAGCATGGAGGTTCCTCAAAATGTTGAAAATAGAACTACCCTATGACCCAGCAATTGCACTGCTGGGTATTTACCCTAAAGATACAAACGTAGTGATCCGAAGGGGCACGTGCACCCGAATGTTTATAGCAGCAATGTCTACAATAGCCAAACTATGGAAAGAACCTAGATGTCCATCAACAGATGAATGGATAAAGAAGATGTGGTATATATACACAATGGAATACTATGCAGCCATCAAAAGAAATGAAATCTTGCCATTTGCGACAACGTGGATGGAACTAGAGGGTATCATGCTTAGCGAAATAAGTCCATCAGAGAAAGACAACTACCATATGATCTCCCTGATATGAGGGAGTGGAGATGCAACATGGGGGGTTAAGGGGGTAGGAGAAGAATAAATGAAACAAGATGGGATTGGGAGGGAGTCAAACCATAAGTGACTCGTAATCTCACAAAACAAACTGAGGGTTGCTGGGGGCAGGGGCGTGGGGGGGGTGGGGTTATGGACATTGGGGAGGGTATATGCTAAGGTGAGTGCTTTGAAGTGTGTAAACCTGGCGATTCACAGACCTGTACCCCTGGGGAGAAAAATATATGTTTATAAAAAATAAAAATTAAAAAAAATAAAATCAAATCAAAATGAGATATGTACCCATTAGAATGGCTGAAATTTAAAAAACTGATAACATGAAATGTTGGAGAGGATTAGAAGCTTTCCTATGTGTGTCAGACGATACAACCACTCTAAAAACACTGAACATACCTACCCTTTCATCTTCCAAAAGACTTGGAGAAGAATTTTCATATTAATTTTACTCAAAGAACCCAAAGCTGCAATCAACCAAAAATATTCACCAGTAGTAGAATAGATACACAAATTATAGTAGATTTATTCACTGGAAAATCCCTCATAATAAAAAGAAGTGACAGGGCGCCTGGGTGGCTCAGTGGGTTAAAGCCTCTGCCTTCGGCTCAGGTCATGATCCCAGAGTCCTGGGATCGAGCCCCACATCAGACTCTCTGCTCAGCAGGGAGCCTGCTTCCTCCTCTCTCTCTGCCTGCCTCTCTGCCTACTTGTGATCTCTCTGTCTGTCAAATAAATAAATAAATAAATAAATAATCTTAAATAAAAAAAGAAGTGACAGTTAAACATGCAATAGCATGATAAATCTCAAAAACATTATGCCTAGCAAAGCAGAAGACACAAAAGTGCATATACTCTGTTTTTCTATTTACATGAAGTTCTAGAACAAGAAAACTAATGTTTAGTTAGCTAAATCAAAATACTACTTTTTCCTGGAGGGGAGGGAGAGGTAGGAGATTAACTGAGAAGAAACATGTGGGAACTTTTCAAGGTGACAGTGGTATGTATTACATGGGTGTGTGCATTTTTGTCAAAATTCATCAAGCTGTACACTTAAGAGCCATGCATTTCGTGCCATGTAATTAGAAAAGAGACAAAGTTTTTCCTTAGTTACTTAATTGTTGAAACAAACAATGCTCACAACTACAGTTTGAAAGCAAGTTATGGAGCTGATTTTATATGTCTAAGGCCCCACAGGGCTCCTACACATCCTGATTAGGACATCTTTTTGTTCTCACCATCTGGAGGCAAGTGATCTCAACTAGTTTCTCCCTCTTTGGCCACCAGTAGCCTTTCCTGGCTGGGGACTGGCAGCACCTTTATCACCTGGGGACTTGTTAGAAATGTCAATTCTCAGCTCTCAGGAGTCCCTGGGGCTGGGGTCCAAGACTTCACCAGGCTTCACCAGCCCCCCAATGATTGTGATGTGCATTACAGCATGAGAAGCTCCTCTGTCCTGCAGTTTGAGGTGGTGAATGAGGAAAGAGCTCTTTCCGGCAGTAGCAGACCACTGGGAAGGTGCTGCAGCCTGGAGTGCTGAGGGGCACACGTGCCCTCGGTTGGGAAGAACCATTTCAGAGCCAGCTGGGAGCTGCCAAACGAGCACCAGGATTCCCAGCACAGCGACCGCACCATGAGGCGGCCAGAGTCCTCGTCTCCTAGAAGAGCAGGGCCGGCCGAGAAACAAAGCCATTTCTCCCACTTCCTCTTTCTCCTCTTTCCTGACCCAGTGGCCCTGCTGACCACCAGATTTAATTACAACCTGGGAGAGAGAGTTCAGTGTTTGGGTTTAAGTTCCCTAAGGAGAAAATGACTTATTTCGGCTGATGGGAGATCGACACTCAGAAGGGCAGAGGGACTGCAAGGCAGAGCAGCCCAAATGGTCAGCACTCTGGGAGAGCTTCCAGCTGGCCTCCTGGATAAGCCAAGAACAGGACAAGGAATGGCCAATACAGGTCGTTCACTTTGCTGGGATTTACTGTGTAGCCAGGAATAGCCGGAGGAGGGCTGGAGCCCTGCTCATGCCCTGTGCCAGCCCGCACGTGCACTCGAAGCGTTGTTGCTTGCTCGTCCCACTCTGGTTAGCAACATATAAAATGTGTGTGTTATATGTGCCAGGAAGATACAGCAAGGCGAGCTCCTTAGGATAAAAGAGAATCTTTTTTGGTTTCCAAAAAGTTGTGTTTCTGGTAACCAGAACAAATCACTGTCAAATAGTTCATCAACAAAGTCAACAGAGGTGCATCTGGGTGGCTCAGTAAGTGAAGCCTCTGCCTTCAGCTCAGGTCATGATCCCAGAGTCCTGGAATCAAGCCCTGCATGGGGCTCCCTGCTCTGTGGGAAGCCTGCCTCTCCCTCTCTATCTGCCCGCAGCTCCCCCTACTTGTTCTCTCTCTCTCTCTGACAGATAAATAAAATCTTTAAAAAAGAGTCAATAGAGAGACAAATAAGCATATTTACCTAAAATAACTGACTTCTTAACAAGCATAAAAGGAAAACAATCAAATCTCTGCTTTAAAGAGGTCTAAATTGAGTACAAATTTATTTATAAGTAAGCCTTTATTATTTGAATACTTTTTAATATGCAATTCTGTGTGTTTATACACTGTTTCATGTGGCAAAAGATACTGTCCAGACACATGGAAAGATACTTGAATACCCATGTATATTGTAGCATTAGTCACAATAGCCAACACATGTAAGTAACCCAAGTGTCCATGGATGGATGAATGGGTAAAGGAAAAAATGGCATATACATATTATAGACTACTATCTAGCCTTAAGAAGGAAATTTTTCCGTATACTACAACATAGATGAAACTTGAAGACTTTATATGATGTGAAATAGGCCAGTTACAAAAAGGCAAATATTGTTTGATTTCACTAACCTGTGGTACTTAAAGTAGTCAAACTCGTAGAAACAGAAGGTAGAATGGTGGTTGTCAGGTGCTCAATGTTAGGGAAATGGAGCATTGTTCAATGGGTACAGAAGAGTTTGGGATACCTGGGTGGCTCAGTCAGTTAAGTGTCTGGCTCTTGATTTCAGCTCAGGTCATGATCTCAGGGTCATGAGATCAAGCCCCACATCCAGCTCTACGCTGAGTGTGAAGCTTGCTTGAGATTCTCTCTCTCCTTCTCTCTCTGACTCCCCCACCCAACCTCATTCTCACTCATGACCCCTCTCTCTCTCTCTCAAAAAAAAAAAAAAAAATGGGTACAGAGTTTGAGCCTTGAGGTAGAAAATTCTAGAGATCTGTGGTACAGCAATATGAATACACTTAACACTATTGAACTGTACACTTTAAAATGGTTAAGATGGTAAACTTTATGTTATGCGCCTTTAACCACAATTGGAAAAAAAATGTGCCCATAAGAAATTCCATCTTTCTCTTCAATTTGGAGAAGGTTTCTGTCACAAAGAAAAGTAAAATGAAGCATGAAAAGCGAGTATTAATCTTTCCTAACATTTTAACATACTTTTCTCCATGTTTACAATGACAAAACTTAACTAAATGAAGTTAAGTTTTAAACGGAAAATTAATTAGAACCCAGAAATACAAGTAGTGAAAACTCCTTGATGTTCAGTTTGGTCTTTGCAATAGCTAAGAAAGAAAATGTTCATTTCCCACAGTCCTGTCCAGGTTGGAAACCAACTTGGATGAGTGACCTATTATGATAAGAAGTCTCTGGTTACACCTCTTACAAAATGTCAATTTTCTTTCAACACAACAAGCATCACTTTTGACAGTCCTGCTCTACAGGAGACAAAAGGCCTTACAAATTTGCTATCACTCAATCAGCCCCATTCTCTGCATTAGAGGTTAGAGGTCCAGAGGTTTTAAAGTTAATGTGAACCTTTTGATGATGTCCAGAGGGCGAACCCAGCCTTACCTGGAGAGAAAAGCTATGAGAGAATTTGTCGCTTTGGAATATTCTGGATAATTGGTTATTGTTCCCTATAGAAGCACAATGGAACAACTGGTATGGTGAGAAATGTCTTGGATTTGACATTAAAAGTCATTAGTTCCAGATCTTCTCACTCATTTTTTGAGCCTGAATGAGGCACATAAAATGTTCGAGTTTTCATTTCCTCATTCTATAAAGTAGGTCATAGCAAGATCCAGCACCACTTTTATTTTATTTTATTTTTAATTTAATTTAATTTTATTTTTTTTAAAGATTTTATTTATTTACTTGACAGACAGAGATCACAAGTAGACAGAGAGGCAGGCAGAGAGAGAGAGGAAAGCAGGCTCCCTGCTGAGCAGAGAGCCCGATGTGGGACTCGATCCCAGGACCCTGAGATCATGACCTGAGCTGAAGGCAGCGGCTTAACCCACTGAGCCACCCAGGAGCCCCACCAGCACCACTTTTAGATCCTACACTTCAAAACCTTCACCTGAAGTTGTGTCCCTCCTCACACAGCTAAGAGTCAGAGGGAGCAAGGGAGTCTGGGCTCTTTCACACCTTAGGCTTCCCTCTTCTAGACTTCTAGACCACGGTCTCCTACACAGCTCTCCAGAGTCCTCTATCCCAAATGGGTCCAGCTCTACTCTAGGGCTACAGGAACATGCTCCCTGGTTTTCCTGAAGGGGCACTGTGATGTTACTGGTCACTAAGACCTAAGAGGTGACCAAGAGGGGTCTATTTGTATGGGGTGTGGACAGACCTTAGGCACATGGGTTGGAGTGTCCACATCCAAGTTTCAAGCCCTTCTGGTATAGGACTGAGCAGGGAATAAGAAAAGAAAGAGGACAGAACATGAAGTAGGAATTTCCATTTGTGTTTTCACTGGGGGCTTCAAAAATGTGATGGGCACTTTTGGCGTGTCTGCCTCTTGTTGTATGATTCATTACAAAATCAGATCGTGAACAGCCATACTTTGTCATACATCTCGGTAGACTCCATTAACAGAGAGATAAAGAAGATCATGCTTTAGAAATGGTCACAGTCCCTTGGAAAAGTCTACTAATTATCTACACAATAGGTAAAATCCCCACCCTCTCCTTGCCGCTAAAGCAGCTCCAATGACAATAGACCTTAGAATATGCCACATCATTGGAACAAATGTCAAATAAGATCATGCTGGGTGGCAAGAGAGTTCCACAAAAAGACTCTGCGTACAAATAAACCTCACTTTGTGCACATGACAAAGGACATGCTTGTGTTCCCCGTTCAGTATGAGGGTGACAACAGAGAAGTCAAAAGCCACCAACTCTGGAGTCATAAAGGCAGGGTTCGAACCTCTCTCTATCCACTATTTTTGTGACTTATGGCTAATAACTTGTCTATACTAGATTCCTTATTTTATAAAATGGAGATAAAGCTCTCTTCCTTTCATACAAAACGGAATTTCTGTGAGGATTATATGAAGTAAAATTTGTACAGTACTTAGCATAGGATTGGATCTATTGTAAACAATAAATGATAGCTATTCATTATTTTAAAAAACTGAGGAGCTCAGTTGAACTCATGTCTCATCTCTTCATATGCATAGCATAAGTAATTTTTATAATGCTATTTTGCATTTTCCAAGTCCGTGCAAAACAAATCCTTAAGCTAAAGGAACAGCTTCAAGCTTTTTATAATGTTCCTGCTTGATTAGAAACAACTTCTTTAGAGATTGAGTCTTATCTGTGTTTTTTCTTTTCATACCTGATATGTTCCCTGGCATTATACGTTTCCACTGAATGAATAATGAATTCAAGAGAGAGGGAAAAAAAAAATCTTTTTTTTTTTTAAGATTTTATTTATTCATTTGACAGAGATCACAAGTAGGCAGAGAGGCAGGCAGAGAGAGAGGAAGGGAAGCAGGCTTCCTGCTGGGCAGAGAACCCGATGGACACGGAATCCCAGGACCCTGAGATCATGACCTGAGCCAAAGGCAGAGGCTTCAATCCAATGAGCCACCCAGGAGCCCCAAAAAACATTTTCAAAGGTGTAGTTAATGTCCAAAACCACCTATAGTCAACTGAAAACAAGGCAGTGATTGAAGGTTCTCTGATGTCAAATGCAACAGGAGCTTTACCTTTACCTCCCAAATTCTATCCTTGCTAATAAACCACAGCAATCTAAATTCTTAGCTCTCAGTTTCTTAGGTGACCCTCCCAACCTGTGAATTCCAATGAGGAAAGTGGCAATAAAACCATTTCTGTGTACTGTCTGGCTTTACATAGTCAACATCTGTGGAGTCAATAAGAATCCTCTAAGAAATAGCATTTAACTGCATTATCAGTTGTAGATTTATTCAAATTATGACTAGATGACATTCTTATCACATTTTCTGGAACATAATATGGAAATAAAAGACACCAAGGTTAACAAAAAGCAAAAACTTCTTTTTGAGCAGTTGTTGTTTTTCTTTTCCTACTTCCTATAGGAACATACCCCTGAAAATATATTTAGAACAATGGAAAAATATAATCCAATGTTCAAAATATCTTTGTATGCATAACCTTTCAGTAAAAAACCATTTGAATGATATATTTTGAAAATGTCAAGAATCAGATAATATCTTATTACTTTTACACCCAGCTTGGTTTGGTATAAAACTTGTGAGTCTTTTATTTTCCTTGAGGGAAATGTAACTGTCACTCTGTGATCTTTCAGAGTTGATGTTTACACAGAAGAAATCTGATAATAAACTGATTTCAGCTCCTTTTTTTCCTGTTTTTTAGAGATAGAGAAAGAGAGAGCACATGAGTGTGTGGGGGAGGGCGAGGGGAGAGGCAGAGGCAGAGAGAAGCTTAAGCAGGTTCCACACTGAGCGTGGAGCTGGACGTGGCACTCAGTCTCACCACCCTGAGATCACGACCTGAGCCAAAACCAAGAGTGGGACATTTAACTGACCACCCAGGTGCCCCCTGATTGAGCTCTTTTGACAGTTAAGCTGGAATAGGTTTTTTTTTTCTTGTTTAGTTGCTTAGATTTTTCTGGCTTAGATTTTACGCACTTTAAAATTTTGTCACACTCTGTGCTGGCATTGGGTTTTTTTGGGTGTTAGTTTTCAATGGGTTAGTCCATGATGTAAACAAATGTGAAGGGACCTTGAATCAAGGCTGGAGGCAAGATGCCGTATGAGTAGGGGGCAAGCTTGGGAGTGGAGGCAAGGGCAGGGGAGGTATTCACTGTATCTCATTTTTTGTAGAGGCTTGTAGAGAGTGGCGGTGAAGTTCTAAGCTATGACATGCTCTGGGGTGATAGGAGGAGCACCCCTGAGAAGTGAAGGACTTGAGAGGAAAGTGACTGGGAATGGGGACCCATAGCATTCCTCCACACGTGAGTCAGCAGGATGGAACGGCGGTGGGGCAGTGAATGTGAGTCTCAGGCCAGTAGACATTGATGTGTAAGGGATCAAGAGGCCTTAGTGGGGGCTTCTAGGCCTTAGTAATAGCTGGAGTCTGAAGAGTGCTTGATCATATGCCCTGGAAGGTCTGGGGGGATATAAGAAAAATGTGGAAGGCAGGGCAGATTTGTGTTAACACAAAAGTATAAGTTCACGAAAACTAATGCCCGAAAATTTTTAGACTTGGAGCCTCAGAATAATACCAAATTCTATTGACTAGTAAGGAGGGTCTCAGGCCCCAGCAGTGCAGAATCGGCACATGGCCAGCAAACGGGGCGAGCAGAGGCTGATGAAGATTTTAGTGGGAGGAATACGCATCGGGCCCATTTTAAGTGCTGCCTGTGTATGGTGTGCTCTGCTAGGTGCTTTACGTGTCTTTCTGTTTAATCCTCACCACCTTTTTATGATACGGGATAATCATTCCATTTGAGAGGTGGAAGACAGGCTTTATTGAGGTTAAACACTTATAAAAAAAAAAGGTCACAGCCTGGTGCATGCTTATTTCTTGTCATGTTTTGCTCTTGCTAAGGATATTTTCAGTGTTTGATGGTTTTGTTCAATTTCAGTGGAGTTTCTCTGGAGGAGATTCAGGGGTCTTCTTAATTTGCCATCTTCATGGACATCTCCAGTAGACTTTTTTTTGCAGTGTGTATAGGGAAGTCAGTCTGGCCACCTAGAATGGTGGATCTTGAACTTTAGTGTACATAAGAAACACCAGGGGAAAATGTGAAAATTGCAGATGCCACAGAGTTTCCCTGGGTTCCAGTATGTCTGGGATGGGATCCAGGGGTCCACATTTTATATTTTGTTTTTAGAGATAGAGAGTGCACATGAGTGTCAGGCAGGGTAGGGGGATGGTTAGAAGGAGAAGAAGAGAGAAATTATTTTCTTAATAAATATTTATTTATTTTAGAGAAAGAGAGAGCATGGAACATGGTGGGGTGCAGAGAGAGTCCCCAGGCTGACTCCCTGCTGAGTGTGGAGCCAGAGGCCCCTCAGTCTCGCAACCTTGAGATCATGACTTGAGCCAAAATCAAGACTTGGAGGCTCAACCGACTGAGCCACCCAGACATCCCCAAGGGTCCACATTTTAAACAAGCACCAGACATGAATTCAGATGCAAACTGTCTACAGATTATGCGTTGAGACAGAATAAAACAAAGCAGTATATATCTGGACTAGCATTCATCTGCACATTTAGCTCATGGTCCCGTTCCTCTAGCATCATTTTACTATAAAATCAAAGAAGTAGTAAGTTGAAGAAGCTGCAGGTAGGGAAAAGTGGAGGAAGGGTAGACAAGCTGGTGAGATGTAGGTCAAGGAAGAGGCATGGATGCTTTTACACAATGCAGCTTTGACTGGCAAATACTGGATTACAAGGTCAAAGCCAGAATGGTCTGGAACCTCTCCAAGCAAAACAGATAAACCCACAGGCCAACTTTTTTTTTTTTTTTAAGATTTTATTTATTTATTTGACAGACAGAGATCACAAGTAGGCAGAGAGGCAGACAGATAGAGAGAGAGGGGGAAGCAGGCTCCCTGCAGAGCACAGAGCCCGATGTGGGGCTCGATCCCAGGACACCTGAGCCAAAGGCAGAGGCTTTAACCCACTGAGCCACCCAGGTGCCCCACCCACAGGCCAACTTTAACACGAAATATCTGTAAGCAAATTTAATATTTTATATTTTTAAAAATAATTTTTGGGCAGAGGCTAATCATTTTTAGCTTAAGTAAAAGCCTGGTGGCTTATTAGGGATTTCCTTATGTTAAAATAATGAGTAATATTGGGTTCATGCCAGAAAAAAATATAGATTTACTATTAAATATTTATTTATTCTCAAAGTGTTTTATTTGATAAGAGAAGTAAGTGGTTCAGGCTCATACATTTTCCAGTATCAATTTCTTGTTTTCAGATACAAACCCCCAATTTTTTAGGTAGGACACTTTTTACTTAATGAAGCCACCCATACTTGGCTTAATGTAAGAGACAGATTCCTGAAAACTTGCTAGAACACGGACTTCTAGAAATGTAATCATAACAAAACCTTGCCATTTACAGGAATTCTATAATCAATTTCTCTGTGGAAAAAAAAAAGTAACCACGCACTAATTGGTCCATCTTGGCAAATCTGGACTTAATTATGTCTCTATATTTTAATGCAAGTTTTGGCGGCATTTGGAGAAGTGCAAAGTAAAAAAAAAATGCTTTTGAAAAAAGAATTTGAAATCATTTCCATTAAAAGATCATGCAGAAAATTTTATTTGACTAAACAACCTGAAAATAAGCAATCTTGACTTATTAAGCAAACTTAACTTATAAATCGATATTCATAGTAAGAAGAAAAGTAATGTAAATTATGACAGCAAACTATAAAAATCAGGGCAAGAACCAACTTTATAACATGTTTCTCATGATGGATTATACTGTTATCTGAAGACCAGGACAGTTCCACCAAAAAGAATACAGCTGAGAGTGCCAGTTGTCAAATTAATGAAGGACTTTATCAAAGAAGGTGGGTTTGGGGCATCTGGCTTCTCTTTCATGGAAATTGGCAAAACATCACTAGTCCTAATCCTACAAATGTAGATGTTTAAAACAGGTTGAGGCAGCAACATTTTACAGGCTGGCATGAAAAGAAAAACAATCACAGGAATGATATAATTACAGGGTAATAAAAACATAAACACCATTATTGCATTAATTTTGTATTTGGGTTTTCTTCCATGGTTGGCTTACCAGCTTAGAAATGCAAGGTTTTGATTACAAAGTCAGATATTTTGCCATTTATCCATCTTAATATACACACACATTGGATTTGATAATTTTGATAGGAGTTTGGTGTAACAGGCCATTGAAAAGAATAGAGGATTTAGAAGGATTTTTACCAAACCTAGAGAGAAAGAAAGAAGTAGCAGCCACTTTTGACCTCTTAGCTACTTACAAATTAGTACATTATCAGGAGTAACTGTTCCTTTATTTTGACCTCTGGAGGCCATCAATATGCCTGGAGAAGAAATATGCATCAGTGTTTCTCCAACTTCCATTAAAATAGAGACTTAAAATAGAGAGACAATTGTGTTCTCCTGGCGAGTTACTTAAACCCTCCAAGATTCAGTTTCTTTGCTTGTGAAATGAAGATATAATGGCTATTTCAGAAGGCTGTTTTAAAGAGAAGATGTAATGCCAAGGGGCTTTACACAGAACAAAGCTCAATAAATGATGGCTATCATTTTAATGCTGGAAGAGAAAGCCAGAGTCAGAAATCAGAAAGAGGTGCCTCATTTGGATCCTCTTATGCAGCTCCCCATTAATGGGGTTGAGAGCCAGCTCTTCATAGGAAAGTTGGCTCACAGATTCATGACATCAACAACAGTAACAAAATGAGCTCAATCGTTGGATACTGATTGGAAGTATGACTCTACTGGGGAGGTAGTGTGTGTGTTTGTGTTGTGGTTTTACGTGTTTAAATAGAAGTAGGCATTTTAATAAAAATTAAATCAAATTCTTAAAAGAATTCGTAGATCAGGGGCACCTGGGTGGCTCAGTGGGTTAAGCCGCTGCCTTCGGCTCAGGTCATGATCTCAGGGTCCTGGGATCAAGTCCCGCATCGGGCTCTCTGCTCAGCAGGGAGCCTGCTTCCCTCTCTCTCTCTCTGCCTGCCTTTCTGTCTACTTGTGATCTCTCTCTGTCAAATAAATAAATAAAATCTTTAAAAAATAAATAAATAAATAAAAGAATTCGTAGATCACACTTTTTGGAACTGAGGGGCACTGGTAAATCTTGGGAGACAGCAGAGTAACAGCCACGTGCTTCTGGTGTCCAGGTGTGTCCAGGATGGGGGATGGGCCAACCATTCAAAGCCCCTTATCTACAGGGATAGTCACAAGACAGTCCCAGCCTTCAGCCTCTGGCTTTGCTCTCCTACTTCCAGAAATCCACTTCACTTCATCTCAGATGGGCGAGCCTATTTGTTCTTATTGTGGTGGCTGAGATACCACAGATGAATACAGATGAACTTTATTCCTGAAAAAATGATACATTAAAAAAGTAATCACATGTTTAGATCTGTTTGGAACAGGTGGCAGATTAGAACCTTACTTCTGGATATTCTCACTCTATAGTAATGTATGAAAGGCTTTGAGGTGTCCTGTTTCACTCAGTTTTCCCATACTATTTGCTCACTTGAACTTTTCTTGTCAGTTTCTTTGATATCCTGCATAATTACTGTCCTGTATAATAGACTTTGGGAAACACTAATTTAGACTTAACTGTCTTGCTATCCCAGAGTTTACGTTGTTTTTAGCGCAAAGATATTACTATACCAATAGAGCATTTTAAACAAATATCTTGAAGTTTTACTCACTTGAGTATTTTTCATACATTCTTACTCTACCCAGTCACTTCCCTTAACATAAAGGCTCCAAGGTGTTTAAGGGAATGTACCAGGAGGAATTTCCTTTTCTGGCTTCTGCCTGTTTTCTCCACATTTTATGGTCCATGCATTGAGTTTTAGTACCTCAAATCTCCTTGAGATTAGATCTGAGGGGGGAAAAAGACAACATCTTAGAAAAAAGAGAATAGAAAGAGTACTGATATTTTGAAATTTATGTATTCACAAACATGAGTTTATCCGTCAGACATAAGGAAGCAGGAATCCGGGGTGCCTGGGTGGCTCAGCTGGTTAAGCCTCTGCTTTCATGGTCCTGGGGTCCTGGGATGGAGCCCCTGCATTTAGTTCCCTGCTTGGCGGGGAGTCCGCTTCTCTCTCTCCCTCTGCCTGCCGCTCCCCCTGCTTGTGCTCTCTGTGTGTGTCAAAGAAATAAATTAAAAATCTTGGAAAAAAAAATAGAAGCATGACTCTTCCACATACACAGCCCCAACCACTAAGCATCACACTCAAAGGTAATCTTGCGTGTGGAACGTATGGAACCCCCACATTCTCACCCTTCAGATTCTGAACTGGTAAAGAATCCATAAATAGCAAGGCTGTCTGAAGATTCACAATTCCACCCTGATTAAATCAAATTTTATAGTTAACGTGAAGAAGGTATATATTACTGCTTCTCAGAAACCACAAGCTGAACTTTGCCACTGACATTATAGTAGCCACTTACAGTGGCCAAAGGCTGTGAAACTAACTGCTGAAGACATTCTGTTTCCAGCTCAGCTGCCTTCAGCATGGAATACCGTATTTATTACTGCAGTATAATAATAGTTACATTATTACTGGGCTAGGTAGAGGCAAATTATCCTCATTGGTGGTACAATGCAAAAGACATTCTACAGAAGTTGGTATGTGGGATAAGAACCCCAGCCTACATACCAATTTTCATGTGGTGTCAATTATCTAAAATGGTCTCAGTAGAAAGCTAAAGAATACTAATGCAGGGGAAACATATCCAAAGGAAAACCCAAAGGATAATAAACACAAGAAGATCAAAGAAACCTGACAGAAGATATTATTGTTTGAACTATTGGCAATTTTTCCCCTAGACCTCTGGTTCCCAACCACAGTCTACCTCATCAGAGCAAAGGGCAAAGAAATTCCAGCGGAATTAACTCATAATATTTCTGAGCATAAGAAGTGCATGAAGCAAATCTCTGATATAAACTCTGTATTAGCTAAACAATATGTTAATATATCTTTTAGTATGTAGTTCAGGTAGTTTCCAAGCTGGTTCACTAAAGAATAGTGTCCATGATCTATAACCTCACATCCCAATCTGGTGGCTGAATGAAAAAAACATTCAGTTGTAGAAACATCAAATGCAAATATAGATAGGACTTTTGTACTTGTATTAAGGAACAGATGTTTTCCTTGGAGCAAATAATCTCACTTCTCAACTTCTGCATTTGTGAGGTGAGAAAGTCATACTAGACATTATTTAAAATTCTTTCCATTTCAATTAGAGTGATGTAATAACTATTTGCTATTGTTTTTCTCTCATTATTAGAAAAGTAGTTATTTCCAAACATCACTATACAGACCAGTTGAATTGAAATCTTCTAATGAGCCTTGTAAAAACACAGAATCTTAGTCTTTGCCCCAGAGATTCTGATTTAGTAGGTCTTGGGTAGGATTCAAGGTTGTGCAGTTTTTCAAAGTGATACTCACCGTAACATGTGGCCAGGCTTGAGAATCACTGACCTAGACCTACCCAGCCACAGGAGTAAAATCAATATTTCTCACTTGGAGCAAACCTTTAGGATGTTCCCATTGCTAATAACAGAAAAATTGTCAATTTGATTTAGACAATAAGGGAAATTTACCATCTCAGATGAGTGGAAGCTTAGAAGTTGCGCAGACTTTTTTGTTCTACTTTAGTCTGATTTGGCAGCTCTGTCTGCCTCTGAGATATTTTCAGCCCTAGACTTTCAGCAAGTCTCTTTGTCTCCTGTTTTTTTGTTTGTTTGTTTGTTTTTTGTTTTTGCAGGGGTGGAGGGGCAGCAGGGGAGAGTGGCAAGAACTCTTTTCCCAAGGCTTCCCTGCAGCCTTGCTTTGCATTTTTGTTGGCCAGAATTGGATCACATGCTCATTCATAAATCGATTATTAGCAAAGATCATGGCATTTCACAGATCCAATGGTTCTCAATCTTGACTGAACATTGGAATCACTGGGAAAAGTTTAAAAATAAGAGTATATCCAAACTCCAGAGTTTCTGACTTAATTGGTCTGGGGTATGGTCAGGGCACTTAGTGTTAAAAATTTTCCAAGGTGATTCTAATGTATAGCAAAATTTGAAAACCACTGTCTTAGATTAATCATCTGGAGATGAAATACTGCTGGGGAGTCAACTACCATAACCACTAAAATCATTTAAAATCCCTTAAACAAAAAGAGTTTCTTTCTTTTTTTTTTTCTTTTTTTAAATTAACATTTAGAAAACTCTTACCAAGTTGTTAGCACTGGTTTTGGTAAAGCTTTACAAAATTATTACTGGAAATGTTTCCATCATTACAATTTCTTATAGCCACTTTCAGGGACCTTAAGGACTTCAATGTCTTTAAGGCTCATAACATGGCATTACTATTGCCAGCATTTTCTAAATTTCTGCAGAAACACATTCAGGTAAGCAGACAAAAAGATTTTCTACCTTATACCACTGTGACAATTGCTAGAAGGCTTAAAGGCTTACCCAAGGTAAAACCAACTAGAAAGTGCCAGTCACATGTATATTTGACTCCATCTAATGTGCTTTCTACTTGTGTGTCTAGAGTCAGTGTGGAAAGGAAGAGAGTCACGCAGAAAGCATTGTAACTTATCCTTGGTGACTCCAACAATATCTACATCT
The DNA here is from genome assembly GCF_902655055.1 of Lutra lutra. Classification (NCBI taxonomy): domain Eukaryota; kingdom Metazoa; phylum Chordata; class Mammalia; order Carnivora; family Mustelidae; genus Lutra; species Lutra lutra. The sequence continues at coordinate 47,656,350 of NC_062290.1, read as the reverse complement.
AAATGACTTCAACTTGCTATAGTGGTTAAGGGGGGATAAGTAAGCCAAGTAAATAGATATAACAAAAAGGAGTCACATCATAGGATGGCAAAAGGTAGATTAAAAATCATAGAAAATGTTAATTTTTGCCATAATATACCATGATATCATCATAATAAGAACATGTTCTTTGATATGTGCAGAGAACAAATTCTCCTTCTTTTAGAAAATCTCTTCTATAGGGTCACCCGAGTGGCTCAGTCAGTTTAGCATCTGATTCTTGATCTCAGGTCAGGTCTTGATCTCAGGTCCGTGAGTTCAAGCCCTATGTTGGGCTCCACATTGGGCATGGAGCCTACTTTAAAAAAAAAAAAAATCCCTTCTGTAAAAATCTCTTGGTGAAACTTGACAGGCTCTATAAGGCAGCAAAGACCTCAGTAAGGAGGGAAGAAAACAGTAAGCTTTTTACATGGTCTTTAAAATATATACTTTCCCGGGGCCCCTGGGTGGCTCAGTCATTAAGCGTCTGCCTTGGGCTCAGGTCATGACCCCAGGGTGGGGTCATGATCCCAGCATTGGGCTGTCTTCTCTGCGGGAAGCGTGTTCTCCTTCTCTCACTCCCCTTGCTTGTGTTCCCTCTCTCACTGTCTCTCTCTCTGTCAAAAAAATAAAAAAAATTCTTTAAAATATATATATAATTTAAAAAATAAAAATAAAAAATATGCTTTCCCAAAAGTAGTCATAGAATTTAGAAAACTGGCTTTTAACCAAGAGAAAACCGTCCTGGGTTATTTACAGACCTGAGATTACCAAGTGGATTTTCCTAACTATACATTTACTTTATGTTTACAAGTTTGAATTTTTCCGCTTGCATTTTATAACCATTCATGTTTTCATAAACGTAAATCAAAATGCCTTTCTTGGCCTATTAGATGGTGCAGCCTTTGTTTTGGTCTCATTTTAGACAGTTATAATCAAAATGTTGAAAATTCTCCTTCTCAGGTTTCAAAGAGAAAAAAAATAAGATAAAAAGTTGTAATTCCTTAGGCTAGAATGATTTCAGCAAAGGAGCTATGATTAAAGTTTAACAAATCAGGAAGAAAAGAAGAAGGGTAGCTATAAACTAATTCACTTATTAATAAAACCCTTCAATTAAAGTTAGGAGGTATCCCCTTAAAACTTGAATAGAGATCATTTGGGACCTTCAAATTAAATACTATCATGTAGCTGATATAAATGTTTGAACTTTTGTTAGCTGAAAGAGTAGATATAGGCTGAATATATGATTCTGAGAAGATGTTAGATAAATTCCTTAATGACTGTCACTCATTAGCAGTCATTACATTGATAGCATTGTTCCCTTCTGAGGAAACCATCCACTTCGTATGCGTTGAACAAGCTACAAACATCAATGGACTACCAACCCTGAGCTAAGGGCTGTATTAGACTTTGGCAATGTTTAGATTAGAAGCATAGGTCCCAACAATAAGGACTTTTTATGGACTTTAACCCACTGGATAAAGAGTTAAGGAAACCATGTATAGCAATTCAGTGTGTTACTGATCATAATAAAGGTAAGCATGGAATGCTGTGGAAACACAGGCAGGGAACTACCACCTTGAGCAGGAGGGTGGGAGTGGGGTGGAGAAGGCAGGGCTTTCTGGAGGATATAGTGCCTATGTAGGAACTAACCAGGCATAGAAAGAAGAAAAAGACATAGATCAGTATCACGGGAAAATACATGTCGGAGAGACATAAGTAGCGATGTTTAGCAGCCATGTAAGATTGCAGGTAGGGAACAGGCGAGAGGGCTGACCAGAAGCTTAGACACGGGTCTTACCCCAGAAGACTGGGAAGTCCCAACATTTTAGCCTAAAGATAGTATTTTGAGCTTTTTCGCCTCAGATTTTATGTTTCCCTACTTATGATGGTAAAGGAACCAAATAGTTGGAGAGATGTTATATAGTAAAGGGACAGAGGCCCCCTTTGTGCAAAATCATAGCAATCTGCTTAATGTAGGAAGTAAGGCACAAGTGATTAAATCAACTCCTTTAACTGAGCACCTATTGTGTGATGGGCAGTGTATTCAGTGCCTTGTACACATTGTTTCCTAAGTCTCAAAGTTAACTCTGCAAGTCAAGTATTATTCCAAATTTACAGAGGAAACAACCGAAGCTCAGAGACATTGAAGGGTTTATTTGACACGGACCTGGCTTCTGGTTAGATGAAAACCAGGGCTTATCAAACTGTGTCATAAAGAAATATGGCGGGATTTTTTGTTCATGGTATATTTCTGAGATTTAAAAAAATAGCATAAAAGACTGTATTTCCTCCAGAATCAGTGACCAAAGCACAGCTCGAATACCTGTCATTCAGCAAATTATTAAATGAGTCATCTTTACTCCTTTTCCCAGGCTAGAATCCAAAAAACCTTCTCATCATTTTAAAATGAGGAGGGTGTCAGTTTGAGATTAAACTCTGCCCACATCGGTTAACTGCATGTACGTTCAGCGTCTGCTGACTCTCTAGTTGATTACAATCAGAATCTTCTAGTCACTACATAAGGGGCAAATACCTTTGTGTTATAGTCATAAAGCTTTGTTCTTCTAACATCTTTATAGCAGTTGCTTGGACAAGTGACCTAATTTGCCCCCAGGACTTTTCTTACAAGATTAATGTTGATTAAATGAGAAAATATGTTTAAAGCACTTAGCATTATGCTTGAAACATAATAAATCTGTGCTATATAGCAGCTATTATAGCTGAGAACCAGTCAGGACATCTCTCACTTCTACTCCTTTCCTCCAGCCCCACCACCACACACACAGAGATGTTTAAGACTCAGAGTTCAATTTTAGGACAGAACCACTCAGTATGTTCAGTGGGGTATAGGTTGAAAGAATGAAGAGATTACCCCTACAGTTTGGGTCCATCAAGATAGAAAAATCTTTCAATAACCAGATAATAAATTATCAGTGCTCCTATTATAGACACAGCATTCACTATACTCTCCAATTACCAGTAAATCATCCTTTTGCTTAAGAAGAGCAGTTGAGGGGCACCTGGGTGGCTCAGTGGGTTAAGTCTCTGCCTTCGGCTCAGGTCATGATCTCAAGGCCTTGGGATCGAGCCCCACATCAGGCTCCCTGCTCATTGGGGAGCCTGCTTCCCTTTCTCTCTCTCTGCCTCTCTGCCTACTTGTGATTTCTGTCAAATAGGTAAATAAAATCTTAAAAAAAAAAAGAAAAGAAAAAAGAAGAGTAGTTGAAACTTAGTTTTATTTCAGGATGAGGAATCTAAAACACACAGAGGCTGTATAATTTACTCAAGAACTCACAGGCAGAAAAGGCTGGAATTGAATTCACACCTCCTGATTTTAGGTCATGGGCTAATCTTCCTAAAACACGGATCTGAGATGATCTGTCACTTGCTCGCATTTTTCTTGGTTCAGTATTACTTGTTGAATGCAATTCAACAATTGAATTACAATGCAGTCCCAAGCTCACTTTCCAGGCTGTCTACCACCACACTGTCAAGCAACCAGAACCCAGCCAAACTCTGTTGCCATTCACTAGGTTAAGCCCCACATTGTGACGCTCTGATGCCTTTGCTCATTCAGCTATCTCTGCTTGAGGTATACTCGAATCTTCCTTACCTATCCAACTCATTCATACTTGTTTTCCAAGTGTCAGCTCAAATGCGACCTTCTACCTGAAAACTTACTGGGTATACCTACCTGGAAGTGATCTAAATCAAGTGATCCGAATTCCCATATCCAACTTCTCTATAGTGCTCTTCCTGTGTTGTCTAGTTTTAGATACTTAAGTTGCCATGTACTTCTCTTTATTCATTTAATTGTAAGCTCCTTCTGGTTAGAGACTGTGTTTGAATCATCTCTGCATTTCCATAACCTGAAATAGTTCTATACATTATAGATGATGTTAAAAAATGTGTTTTGAGTGAATGAAAGACTGAATGAATGCAGAGTCAGATTTCCATTTGCTTATCTAAGTTACTGATAAAAGCATAAATCTCGAAGGATGATTTGCTTATGTAAAGAGACATGTTCACCACTGAGCAGTGGAAGGACATTGTGCTATTTGTGTTCTATCAAGAAAGATTTGAGAGCAGGAAGTTTTTTAGGGGTTCTCTTGGGGAAAACAGCTGTGAAAAATGAAGGAGACAGGATTGGTTAGAAGGGGGAGTTGGAAGTATAGAGACTCACCATATACCTTTTCACCCAGCTTCCCTGTAATTAACATTTATGGTACATTTGTTACAATTAATAAACTAACACCGATACATTATTATTATTACCTTATTACAAGTCCATTGTTAATTCACATTTCCATAGTTTTTACCAAGTGTCTTTTCTGTCTTTTCTAGCTTTCTGCAAGTAATAGCCACATTACAACTCATGCTTTCCTAAAATTAGTTAGGAAGTATTCTTTTTTAACTTGTTTCCTGAAAGAATTTCCATGAAATTGGTATATTACTTATACTTTCAATATTTGGAAAAGTCAAAATGTGAAGTGACTTGGGCCTGGAATTCTCTCTGTGATTAGATTTTAAGTTACATATTTGGTTTCTTTAGTAGATACTAGACTCTTCAGATTTTCTGGGTCTTCTTGTGAAAGGTGTTTTGTTTCTATTTTTGTTTTTTTTTAATTTATTTTTATGTTATTTTTTAAAAAAGATTTTATTTATTTATTTGATGGAGAGAGAGGGAACACAAGCAGAGGGAGTGGGAGAGGGAGAAGCCGGCTTCCTGCTGAGGGGGGAGCCCGATGTGGGGCTCAATCCCAGGACCTTGGAATCATGAACTGAGCTGAAGGCAGATGCTTAATGACTGAGCAACCATGCACCCCATGTTTTGCTTTGTTTTAATAAAGATTTTATTTATTTGAGAGAGAGCAAGCAAGAGAGCACAGGAGCACAGGGGAGGAGCAGAGGGAGAAGCAGACTCCCCTCTGAGCAGGGAGCCTAGTGCAGACTTAGGGCCTCAATCCCAGGACCCTGAGATCACAACCTGAGCAGACGCTTACCTGATTGAGCCACCCAAGTGCCCCAAGAGAGTTTTTTGTTTTTTTTTTTAACTGAGGTATAGTTGACACACAATGTTACATTAGTTTCAAGTGTACAACATAGTGATTCAACAATTCTATATATTACACAAAGCTCACCACTGTATTCACCAATTGTACCACACAAAGTTATTACACTATAATTGACTATAATCCCTATGATGTCCTTTTCATCCTTGTGATTTATTTTATAACTGGAAGTCTGTACCTCTTAATCCCTTTCACCTTTCTTGCCCATGCTTGTTAGAGTTTTGATAAGATACGTCTCTCAAATTCCAAGTTACCCATTGTCTGACACCATTTGGGGTCCTTCAGTTCAGTTCCATTCTGCCATGAACTACACAGAGTGAGCATAGTCCTCACAAGTTAAGGGCTCAGTTCCGTGAGACTGCCCCACTTCAAGCCTTAAGTCTTGAGTGTCCTCCATTCCCCTGCATGTCTGCTTGCCTAGCGACAAATTTCAGAGCTTCCCATAATAGCCTCAGCTTTGATAGTTTGCTAGAATGACTCACAGAATTCATGAAAGTACTATAGTTACACTTACTCTTTTATTATAAAGGATACGAATGAAGAGCCACTCATAGAGCCACACGGGGCAAGATTGGAAGGGTCCCAATTGCAGGAGCTTCTGTCCTCATGGAGTCAAGATGCAGCCACCCTTCAAGTACATCTGTGTATTCATCACCTAGGAAGCTCCGTGTCGAGTCTTGTGCTGGGAGCCTTTAATTAAGGTTTCATTATGCAGTCAAGATGGAAGAAATCACTGGCCTTGCAACTGACCTCTATCCACAGCCTTTTTCCTGTCCCTGGAGCTCAATGCCTGGGGCTGACAGTTCTTCCTAATCAGGCACTTGGTTTTTCTGATATAGCCAGCTCCTCCCTTGATACTATCTAAGTATAGTATCACTCACTGTGAGTCATCTGACTAGCAGGAACTTGGGAATAGTTAAAAATGAGTCATTATGAAAAACAGAAGACACTCCTACCCAGAGATTCCAAGGGTTTTTGACTATCTATGCCATAAATCAGGAACCAAAAGGAGATCGGATACATCCTTTAGTATATTATACAAATCGTTGGGGATTTTCTAGTTATCTTTTCTTAACATTTTTCCTAGCTTATTTCCAGTGTTTAGAGAACATACTGTGAATGATTTCAATTATCTAAAATTTGTTGAGAAATACTTTGACTCAGAATATGATTGATTTTGATTGATACTCCATATGCACATGAAAAGAATGTTTTCTTCACAGTTGTTGGGTTTGCTCAATAAATGTCAGTAAGGTCAAGTTTCTTAACAATTGTTGGTTAATTTACTGATCTTTGTGTGGAAATTTATAGTAGCTACTGGAAAAGGCATTGATTCTCACTGATTGTGGAATTGTCTATTTCTCTTTCTAGTTCTCAGAATTTTTGTTCTATACATATAGTGAAGCTATATTATTGGGACATACAACTTTAGAATTCTAGCATTTCCTTGGCAGATTGACTCTTTCATCATAATGAAATGTTCTTTCTAGTAGTCCTTCTTGCCTGAAAGTCTATTTTGCTTGATGTTAATATAGTACAAGACCCTTTTTTGGGTAGCTTTTAAAATTTAAATTCAATTAATTAACATATAATGTATTATTGGTTTCAGAAGTAGAGGTCAGTGATTCATCAGTCTTATATAATACCCAATGCTCATTATATCACATGCTCTCCTTAATGTCCATCACCCAGTTACTCCATCTCCCACCATGCTCCCCTCCAGCAACCCTCAGTTTGTTTCCTATGATTAAGACTCTCTTATGGTTTGTGTCCCTCTCTGATTTTGTTTTGTTTTATTTTTCCCTCTCTTCCCCTATGATCCTCTGTTTTGTTCCTTAATTCCTCATATTAGTGAGATCATATGGTAATTGTGTTTCTCTAATTGACTTATTTCCCTTAGCATAATAATCTCTGGTTCCATCCACATCGTTGCAAATGACAAGATTTCATTTTCTTGATGGCTGAGTAGTATTCCATTGTATGTGTATATACCACATCTTCTTTATCCACTCAGCTGTTGATGGACATCTGGGCTCTTTCCATACTTTGGCTGTTGTGAACATTGCTACTATAAACATTTGGGTGCACGTGCCCCTTCAAATCACTACATTTGTATATTAAGGGTAGATACCCCAGTGGTGCGATTGCTGGTACATAGGGTAGCTCTATTTTCAACTTTTTGAGGAACCTCCATACTGTTTTCCAGAGTGGCTGCAGCAGCTTGCATTCCCACCAACAGTGTAGGAGGGTTCCCCTTTCTCTGCATCTTAACCAACATCTCTCCTTTCCTTACCTGTTAATTTTAGCCATTAAGTGGTATCTCACTTTAAATTTAAGCCATTTAGTGGTATCTCACTGTGGTTTTGATTTGTATTTCCCTGATGCCGAGTGATGTGCAGCACTTTTTTATGTGTCTGTTGGCCATTTGGATGTCTTCTTTGCAGAAATGTCTGTTCAAGTCTTCTGCCCATTTCTTGACTGGATTTTTTTTTTGTTTTTTGGGTGTTTGGTAAGTTCTTTACAGATTTTGGATACTAGCCCTTTATCTAACATGTCATTTTCAAATAAGATTTTTTTCCCCTTCTTTTTATCAGCTTTATTGAGGAAGATGCCACCACCATCATAATACAGAACAATTCAATTACCCTAAAAAGTTTCCTGGTGCCCATTTTCAGTTCTCTCTCATTCCCTCAATACTGACCCCCTAGCAACAACTGATGTGTTTCTGTCACTATGGTCACTATAGTTTTCCTCTTTCTGTTTCATCTAAGTGAAATAATATGGCACACCGTCTTACTGTCTCCTTTTGTCTCTTTAAGCATGATCCGTTTGAAATTCAACAATATTGTTGTGGTTATCAGTAGCTCATTCCTGTCTATTGTGAAGTGTATCCCACTGTATTAATACGACCCAAATTGTCCCAGATTTGACCGGAAGCTCTTTCAAACTGGTTCTGTGTCATTCTGACACGTCCCCATCATTCACTGATCACTTTCTCACTTTCTGGCAGAAGATGTTCCAGGGCTTATCTTTTATCCAGCTCGAGATGTTAACTACAACTTAATCTTAATTTTTAACGCTATTTTTGCCTTAGAGAGTTTTTTTTTTTTTTTAAACTATGCACATTATATGCATTCAGGACTAAATACATTGAGAGTCAAAGATGGCCTTGAAATCTCAGAGGAATTTTTTTTTTTTTCCACCTCTACCCAGAGCTTAGACTACAACATTTTCCTTTGTTATTTGCCTCTCTGTGGAGATTTTCATTTAGTTTAAGCCCTGTATTCCAAGTAACCAGTGATGTACTGATAACTGGTCAGCAAATGACTCTCTGGAAGAAAGGGAGAGATCCTAATTTACAGTCAAAGTGGATTTCTAGGCATGTAGTAGTTTCACTGTTCATTCGCCATCACAAACTGGTGTGTTCTGCTTTGTTCTTAGGCTCAGATCATCCTTCTTCCATTCTTTTCCATCAGTTTAAAAGTGTGTATGTGGGATGCCTGGGTGGCTCAGTCATTAAGCATCTGCCTTCTCAGGTCCTGATCCCAGGGTCCTGGGATAGAGCCCCACATCGGGCTCCCTGCTCAGTGGGAACCCTGCTTCTCCCTCTCCCACTCCCCCTGCTTGTGTTCCCTCTCTCGCTGTGTCTCTCTCTGTCAAATAAATAAATAAAACCTTAAAAAAAAATAAAAGTGTGTATGTGTGTGTATATTGTGTATGTATACATTTTTCTCATGCCCCACAGCACTAGATGTTTTGTACCTGGAGAATTTCAGAGTCTTTTGTCTGTCATATTACCAGAAATGGATACCTCTTATGGATTTCTCATAAGATGTTAATTCATCAACATCCTAATCATATGTCTTGAGCAGTAATTTTAATGGACTTTATTTACCAATTGAACACATCATAATACCTGTCAAACATGCTTTGTTTCTTGTACATTAAGAACTGTTTATTTAGATAATGGAAAATATTTGCCTCTAATATCATACTCAGAACAAAATATCAACTTCAAAATATCAACTGTTATTATCCATGAATGAATTTATTATCATGTAATAAGATCCACATATTGTCTGAAAGAATGTTTTTCAGACTTCCTCTTTGGAGCCCTGATAGTCCCATCGGTTTGTTTAAGGGACCCTGCAAGAGACAAAGAGGACTGAATGAGGGGTGTATCCCAGCTTCCAACTTATATTAGATTTATACTACTGGATTTTAGTATAAGGTTTTGTTTGAAGACCGGGTCCATGGCTACTAAAAGTTTGCAAAGCCTTTTTCATTTCATTTGCCAACTCTGGAGGCAGAGAGATACAGCTCCTAAGAGAAATTAGGGCATATTGTAACGAAATTGAGTTCCTGAAGTGGGTCTGTGTTTGTTCAGGCTGCATGCCCCCACTCGCACAAACCCCATCCTACCAGAAAGTATTACGACAGCGAGAGATGGTGAATATTGCAGCTCATGTGAAGAAAAATATTCCTGGATCCTTAGAACGCTTGAAACTTTTGTATGGCTCTTGCAGACTGTTTGCTGCCTTACAAATCTTTTAAAAGTCAGATGAGAAGCGTTTCGAACATCTCATTTCCGTGTTGACCTTCTCTGGAGTCTCTATCAAGCTGAGAAATCATCAAAGGGATGCTAACATGAAAGGAATCCCTTAGCAGGAGAGAAAGGGAGGAAAGAGAAATCCACACATAACCTCGCCTGCTCCTAGAAAGTGAAGACCTGACTAAGCTCTTTTCGAAGGCGTACATAGCTATTTCTCTCCGAAGAACCTAAGAAGGTTTTTAAAAAAATGTTTTTGCTTGCTTTCCAAAATTTCAGCATTTGATGTTTTAAATGCAGTCAAGTGCACAATTTAAAAATGGGACTTGGAGGTAGTGGGTTAAATGACAGCCTGGCCATCTTGTCTCCCTCAGGACATCTGGGGGCCCACTGCAGTCTTGGCATAATTGGGACACGATTTAAAACCTCATAAGGTTATGGGGCGCCTGGGTGGCTCAGTTGGTTAAGCGCCCGACTCTTGGTTTTCACTCAGGGCATGATCTCGGGGTTGTGAGATCGAGCCTCCCCCACCCCCTTTACCCCCGGTTCTGTGTGGAGTCTGTCTGAGATTTTTTCCCTTTCCCTCTCCCTCCCCCTCTGCTTCTCCTCCCCACTCATGCGCATGTGCTTTCCTCTCTCTCTCTCTCTCTGAAATAAACAAAATCTTTAAAACCTCATGAGCTTCTGTCACTGCTCAACCTCTCTGCACTCTATCATACTGTTATCAACCGATCCAGGATTTTACAGGGCTGTTTTTCTTTCAAAGGTTTGGTATAGTCAACATGCTGCTTATATCAGAAATTAAGTTCCTTCAGTTATTCGGTCCTCTTAGCTCAACAGTGCGAGGAAAATTACACAGCAGTGGTCAAACCCACTTGGAGAAAGAGAACTAAATGTGTATGTATGTGAGTTTGTAATAACTAGCTTTGATGAATTTATGCTTGCTAAGAAGCCAGGGGGTAGGGTGGGGAGGGGAGTGGAAAACTACCATCATCTGAAAAGTGGAAAGTGGTTTTCTTCCCCTTGCAGTGCTGTAACCGGTCAACCGCTAACCTCCCCGACACCTCTAAGGGCCCAGACCAGACACCTGGGCAGCATCATTGTCTTCGCTGTCTCCTCTTCCTCCAGCATGTGTGTTAGTCAGGACTCTCCAGAGAAACAAAACCAACAGGAGAAACAGATATATATGAGAATGAAGCCATTGGTCTAGTATAACTCTGCCGGCATAATTCTTCTTTGCTCGAAAGAAACAACTGGAGAAGGATGCAATTTTATTTATCAAATGAGTCACTGTTCATTAAAAAAATAAAGATATTGAAAAATAACATCCCTTGCAAGTGTGTATATAACTCCTCAGGCTCACTGTTAGAGGTTATTCGGTGCTATTTTAAAATGCACAGGAGAATTGGAATAGAATCCACTTGACCTTAGAAATCCAGGTGTCACCTTGGTTTTGTCTCTCACACCTTTGCATTTCCCAGATTTCCTTTTTGGATCTCTTAGGTCGAAGGAAGGTTAAATGAATTAATTAGATGTAAGACCATTAGAAGCCCTTGGGGCATGTCTGGCACATGGTAGGTACACAATATTAAGGCTTCTCCTACCTTACCTTTTTAAAACTACTGGAATAATTCCATTAGGTAACTAGTAGCAAGATCCTCTCTTTATAGACAAGAAGACCAAAGCTCAGGAAGAGTAAGTGAGTTCCCACAAGCACGCGGGTGGTAAATGAAAGAGGCAGTGATCAAACCCAGGTAGCCTGACCCCGAAGTCCACACTCACCAACATCAGGTTCTACCTCCCTGGGCTCAATAACCTTTGATGTAAGAGGCAGAGGGCACTTAGCCTACTCAGAGGCTCTAAGTAGCTGTTCTATGGACTTAGATTAATACCAATAGATGAAATTGTTACTTGAACAAAACTTGTTGGCTGGGTGTGCTTGTCTAAAGCATGACTTTATTGTATGCTATCTTTGTGTCTGTGTCTATGTTCTCTCTTGCTGGTGTAAAGGTCAGGAAACTCAACCTGACTTCCACTGCTAGTAATACCAATAAGGTCCTTCAGATTAACCCTTTCATACCATGGAATAGCAAACAGCAAGAAAATGAACAAACTCAAGCATTCATAGCAGTATTGATGAATTGCTCAAACACAGACTAAGTAGCAGGAGCCAGGCACAAAATAATACACACCGTCTGGTTCTGTTGATTTATAAACAAAACTAAACTAGTGTGTTTAGGGATGCATGTTTTGATGGCAAACAGGGAAGTAAAGCAAGAGCATGAGTACCAGAAATTCATAGCTGTGAGTCTCTTCAGGGAAGAGAAAGGATGTTGTTGGAAATGGGCAGGGGGGCTTCTGGAGGCGATTTTCTATTTCTTGATCTGGGTGGCCATTACACAGCTGTTTGTTTTATAACAGTTTACAAAGCTGACATTTGATTTTTCTCTATGTGTGTGATACTTAACAATAAGAATGTTTGGAAAGCAGGGGCGCCTGGGTGGCTCAGTGGGTTAAGCCTCTGCCTTCGGCTCAGGTCATGGTCTCAGCGTCCTGGGATTGAGCCCCGCCTTCCCCTTTTTTCTGCCTGCTTCTCTGCCTGCTTGTGATCTCTCTCTCTCTGTCAAGTAAATTAAAAAATTAAATCTTAAAAAAAAAAGATTGTTTGGAAAGCAAAGGCAGGAAACCGTTAGAGGTAGAAAGCAGTGAAGAATTGTGCAATAGTGATGACATCATTGCTCTGCAGTGATGAATAATTTGAAAGTCTAAATTAGGGTTTCTCAGTTGTGGTTGGGTAAGAGGACCTCCTACAGCATAAGCACCAGAGGAACTTTTAAAGATACAAGTTCTCATCATTCCTCCGTCCTTCGATTCTCCTTCATTCATGTGGCATTACTTGTTGCACACCTTCTTCTACATGTCAGGCTCTGTATGTCTTGAGGTTCTGCAGGGGACAAAAATAACGAATCCATCCCTTGATGGCACTTACAGTCCAAGGCTTCAGAAGGACTCAGAAATCTGTATTCTCACAGACTCCTACATGATCCTTCATGTGAAAACAACTGGTCTATATACTAAATTTTCTTTAAATCCTTCTGAGCTCATACTTACAGAAAAACTCATTTGAATGAAGTTAGAATGTAAAGAAAATTAGCTCCTATCACAGAAAATCTGAAGCATTTTTACATGAATTGAAATTCTTCGGCCAATATGGGTCAAAAGAACATCCTGGCAATTATCATTTATTTTCCAATTGTCCTTCAAGCCTTTAGTTACCATCTCCTCCTGTCATTAATCTTTTGAGTTCTAAAATGATTTCACTCCCACCTACGCTCATCTTGTGTGTATTTTTTCCCCCTTAGCATAAATGGGATGCATTAAGCCAGTGATTCTTTAAAGACATTGTAAAGAAACTTCCTTGGCTAATTTTAATTCCTTTTCTATGACAGCTTGGGCAGCTGAAGTTTCATTCAGGGGATCCAAGAGCTTCTTGAATACTGAGCAGTACTCCTAATCTCTAACGAAGGAATCTAAATGACAATAATGCAAATAAAACAACAATAATATCAACAAAATCTCACAAAGAAACAAGGCACTTCATTTAGAAATCTCTCATTTCCTTTAAAGAACCCAAACGATAAAAATGGGAGAGATGAGGATATTATGCTAAGCAAAGTAAGCCAGTCAGAGAGAGACAAATACCATATGATTTCACTCATATGTGGAATTTAAGAAACAAAGCAGAAGAACATAGGGGAAGTGAGGGAAAAATAAAATAAGAGAAAAACAGAGAGGGAGGAAAACCATAAAAGACTCTTAACTACAGGAAACAAACTGAGGGTTGCTGGAGGGGAGATGGGTGGAGGGATGGGTAACTGGGTGATGGGCATTAAGGAGGGCACGTGATGTAATGAGCATTGGGTGTTACATGTAACTGATGAATCACTAAATTCCACCCCCGAGATTAATAATATACTATATGGTAACTAAATCGAACTTAAATAAATTCTTTTTTTAAAAATTGGAGAGCTAAATGTAACCAAGCCCCAACTCCCATTAAAGAGAGAAAGGAACTGACCGAGAAAGGACATGTGATCCTGCATGGGGTCTTCCTGCCAAGATAAATAAAACTTCATTCATTCATTCATTCATTCATCCACTTATTCATTCATTCATTCATTCATTCAGTGTATCAGTCAGTACTCTTGTGGGATCTCAGATTACTGCTGTAAATGAAGACTTCTGACTTGATCATGCTTACGTTCTAGTGTGTATGTGTAGAGGGGTAAGAGGTAGGCAGATAATACATAAATTTAAAAGTAGGTTATTTAGGTAATCTTAGCAACAAAAAACATGAGTGGTTGCCTGGGGGCAAGGGTTGTGATGTGGGGGTAGGGAAGTTCCAAATGAGCAAGAGGTAACTTTTTGGAGTGATGGAAATGTTCTATATCTTGATTATAATGGTGATTACATGGGTGTGTACCTTTGTCAAAACTCAAAACTCACTCAGAGTATATAAAAATCTGATATTGGGACACCTGGGTAGCTCAGTTGGTTAAGCATCTGCCTCCATCCAGCTCAGGTCATGATCCCAGGGTTCTGGGATTGAGTCCCACATCAGACCCCTTGCTCAGCAGGGAGTCTGCTTCTCCCTCTGCCTGCTGCTCCCCCTACTTTTTGCTCTCTCTTTCCCTCTCTCTCCCTCTCTCAGACAAATAAACAAAATCTTAAAAAAATAAAAAATAAAAATAAAAATCTGATATCATGCTGGTGCTCAATGAATATTGGATATATAAATTATAAGTAACTTTTTAAAAAGTAAGTTATTTAGGAAATTGGGGTATAATAACTGCTGTAGGGAAAAATAAAGCAGGCTGTCGGGGGTGGAAGCTGACAGGTGGAGAGGAGGTTTGAAATTTTACAGAGGACAGTTAGAGAAACCCTCAAGGAGAAAATGGCATTTGAGTAAAAACTTGCAAGAAGTGAGTGAACTGTGATGACATGGAGGGAAGAACATTCCAAACCAGGCATTTTCAGATGTGCCCACCCCACGCAAGTCTCGCAGGCAGAGTATGTACTTGGTCACTTTTCAGAATCAGAGTTATAAAATGGACATACGAATTCCCTCTTACCAGAATAATTTCAAAGTTCAGATGAGATCATGGGTTTAGTCACGGATGTGAAATTTGGGATGAGGCAATTTCCATCTCAAAATGACCAGACACTTGTTTAGCATCGAATATATACCAAATTCTGAGGGCCTCACTATAAACCAGCACTGTTTAATGATAGGGAGGAATTTGTAAGAGTCTAACAGAGACCATGGTAAGGGGATAATTTTAATAGGTGGCATTTTCTGTAAGAAATGTCGGGTGCTAAAGGAAGCAGGTAGAGTAAATTACACAACCCACATTTTAAGGGTGAAGAAATTGAAATAGAGAGATATTAATGGACACAGCAGGAGTGGTTGGTGTAAGTTGTGAACACTGGCTCTCTGGCAACAGATGCTGTGCTCACATTAATAAGGAATACTAATAAGGAAAATGAGGAATAAGTCACAAGGATGAAAGGTACGGCATAGGGAAGACAGTGGTGCCCTAATAGCATTTATGGGGGCGGGTGGGGGCTATACTGGTGGTGAGCACAGCATACTGGATACTTGTCCCATCACTATGCTGTACAGCTGACACTAATGTAACATTATGTATCCACTACAATCCATTTAAAAGAAACCTGAAATACCTCGATATAGTGTTCTCCCAGGTTAGCAATTTGGGTGAGACCTAGGGCCAAGCTCATTGCTCTTCCCCGCTGGTGCCGCCACTTTGCCCATTGCTCCAACACAGTGAGGCTGAGCAGGGAAGAAACAGAGCCAAGCCGCTAGCACATGGACCTGAGGGGGATGGATAGAGCTGTCAGGATGGGGAGGAAATTATCTCGGGTTTCATTCATCCTTTCACACCTGTTTCCCCATCTGATCCTTGAAACAGTCTTGCTAACCCAGCAGAAATTGTTAGTTCCATTTTACATATAAAAAGGAAAAAAGCTTAAAGAATGCAAGCACTTTGCCCAAGGTCATATGGCTAGGAAGTAGGAGAGACTAACACGAAGCCCAGATTTCTATCTCTAACTCCATTATTCTTTCAGCAATCTTATTTAGGTAGGCTCTGGAGGCTGCTGGGGCTTGGTTCTCTGGAAAATAAAATGGGGGAGGGGGGAGGGGGGAGGAGGTGAGTGAGCTATGATGTCTGTGTCTTTGGATGCACGCATCTTCACTTTTCTGCGTGCAGACCCCAACATGCTTTTAAAAGCCTAAATAAGAAAATAATGTAGTATTTAAGAGCAGTTTTAGATTTACAGAATTATTGCATACAATAATACAAGAGTTCTCATATATCCCAGACTCAATTTCTCCTATTATTAGTCTCATGTTACCTGGTATGATAAATTTGTCACAATTAGTAAGCTAATATATTTTTTTTAATTTTTAAAAGATTTAAAAATCTTTTTAAAGATTTTAAAGATTTGAGAGAGGGAGCACACAAGCAGGGATGGGGCAGGCAGAGGGAGAAGCAGACTCCTGGCTGAGTAGGCAGCCCGATGTGGTACTCGATCCCAGAACCCTGGGATCATGACCTGAGCCGAAGGCAGACGCTTAACTGACTGAGCCACACAGGCACCCCAATGAGCTGGTATTGATGCATTTTATTAGCTAAAGTTCATATTTTATCTAAAAGTCCTCTTTTTTTTTTTTTAACCTTAATACTTTTTTTCTGTTCCCGGTTCCCATGTAGGAAACCACAGTGCATTTAATAATCACATATCCTTAGGCTACTCTTGTTTTGACAGTTTCTTGGGTTGTCCTTATTTTTGATGACCTTGACAGTTTTGAAGAGTACTCTTCAAGCATTTTGTAAAACTCCCTTTGATTGTGATTTGACTGATGTTTTTCTCATGATTAGACTAGAGTTAAAGATTTTGGAAATGAAGACCACAGAGGTAAAGTACCATCCTAACCACATCATGTCCAGGGTACATGCTATCAATATGACATATCATTGTTGATGTTGACCTTGATCACACACAAAACCAGAAAAAGCTAGAAATATATATTTTTCCTCTATCTCCCTTTCTCTTTTTCCTTCTCTCTTCTCTGATGTCATTGGGAGGAGTAGGAAAAATGAAAATAGGATGAGAAATAATGAAAAAGAAATATTTCAGAAAGATTTTTCTTAAAAAACTGCATCAGAAAATTGCAGAGATGTGTGTAATTTCTGTAGAATTATGACTAGGGAAAATAATTTTTGTTTTACCTTGTGTGTACTTTACATTTACTTTCTTGTTTCCCCCAGATGATACTATGTCAAACAACCAAAGATAAATTTAAAAATTTAAGAAGTTAGAAGGAAATGACATTTTTCATGTTGAAATCTACAGACTATTTAGAATAACTACGTGTCATTCAGTAGAATCAGAATGGAATTGATCCTCTCTTCATTCAGAGTCAGCCGAGGCGTTTTGCCCTCAACCTTGTAAATACTGCCCAGTCAATTTGATGCACCTATTTCCCTTTTTCATTAAAAATTTACTCCTATGGAGGCACCTGGGTGGCTGAGTCGCTTGAACATTCGACTCTTGATTTTTGGCTCAGGTCATGATCTCAGGAGTGTGAGATCAAGTCCCACACTGGGCTCTGTGCTCAGCTGGGAGTCTGCTTGAGATTCTCTCCCTCTGCCCCTCCCCGATTCTAAAGTAAATAAATAAATCTTTTTAAAAAATGTACCTTTATGGAAATTCCAATTTAATATTGGTTTTTTTATTTGTAACAAAACTTGATGGAGGCTTTCTGAAAAAGGGGGAAAACGGGCTGAAATTAAGCCTCTTCTGTAATATTTATGTGTCATTTATGATGGATTTCGGAATCCAAGTGCTCCCCACGTATTACAAATGTTTATTTACATTGCCTTGTGACTTTTAAATGGTCATCACCCTAAAATAGTCACTTTGGCGGGAATCAAGACAAATACATGGACATTAATATAAGAGCGCAACTGTACCTGATTGAATTTAAGATTGTAGCAAGCATTTATGCCATCCACACTCTTCTTCACAGTGTTAAAAGCCCAAGAGTGTTTCACTTCTTTCAACATTCATGAACCTGGCAGAGTTTGTTCAGTTGTAGCATTCTATGGAGAGAAGTGTGGCTTAACACAAAGGTGCAGAAAAGCTGGACCCACCTCCACCCCTAATGAGTGGGTGATCTGGAGTCACTCATCTGGGACCTATGGAATTCTGTCTCTAAAACGAAAAATTGTACCAGGTGGCCTTCAAGGTTTATTCCTGCTTCAACGTTCTTTGCTTCTAGAGCATCATTGCTAACCATTCACCCCTACGTCATAAACCAACCACAAAACACCTTTCTACAAAGATTTCTATAAAGAAAACAGAAATTCCCTGTTAATCACTGAATTATCTGCTTCCTGTTGGGAAATTAATATTTACTTTGATTATGTTGTTACCAGAGCAATACTGAATTAAATTTGGTGTTTGTCTGTGAAGGTATTTATCTAGTCAGACTGATATTTTTGGAAGAAATGCTTTAATTAGCTTATGGTTATTCCCATTAAAAATAAAAATCGAACTGAAAAAAACCCCCAATCACCCTATTTCTTTTTGTGAACTAGTTTGGTTGTTCGCATTATTTGAAAATTTGAACACTCATGCAAAATTACCTGTGAGTGTACAATTTCCCTTATAACTAATAAAAATGCATAGACTGTTCCAAGATGGGCATACTCATAGTTAGTCATTTGAGAGAATAGAGTTGTGCATACCTGTGCATCATAGAAGAACACCCACACATATAAAGGCTGCATTTTTTTTTACCCAGACCTGAAATAAAAAAATAAAAGGACTAGAATGCCTTCTTACCACCTCCACCCTAACCACACCTTCCTGCCCTAAGCTTATTACCCAAACCTGGCTTTGCCCCAGTGTTTGCCTCTTTGAAATTTAAAAAAGATGTTGAGGGAAAAGATGAGAGGAAGAGTAAGATCAGGAAGAGAAATTGATGAAAAATAGATGAAGAGCAGGAAATTCTGGTGGGCGTGGCTTTGTAAAGTGAATTGCTGTCATTTGGAAATGTAAGAAAGCAATTAAGGCTACAAAAATAAGTAGGATGTGGCTCATTCTCTTATTTCCTCTGTTATGCTCAGAAACTAGATGAACATCAAACATTTCAGTTGAATTAGTCTAGTAGGGATTATCTTAATGACTTCGAATAAATTTTTATTTCTTCAGCAACCACTGGTAGTTCAAGAAATTTAGTCATATTCTTGCTTTGATCATTTGGCTTGGACCCCTTAAAAGACACAACTGATTCAATTTCAGTCGCTCGTCTTTACATTTCCCAGATTGTGCTTGATCACTTCCACAGTGATTCTCTTAGAACTATCCTAATTCTTCCGTCCTTCCCCCTGTCTCTTTGGACTTTGCTCTTAGACTATAAGTCAGTTGTTGGAGTGCCTAGTGGCTCAGTGGGTTAAGCATCTGACTCTTGATTTCGGCTCAGGTCATGATCTCAGGGTCATAGGATCCAGTCCCGCATTGGGCTCCATGCTTGACGTGGAGTCTGCTTCTCTCCCTCTCCTTCTGCCATGCCCCCTACTCTCTCTCTCTCTCTCTCTCTCTCAAATAAATAGATAAATCTTAAAAAACAAACAAAGCAACATATAGAGTGTAAATTAGCTAAGCCTTTTCAGCCCTTGCCTCTACTTTGAAGCCAAGCAGCCCTCTGAGTCCTTTGAAAGAGTAGATAAGTTCAAAGACAGACCCCAGAAAAACTGGTAAAGAGGAAGGGAAGATGGTTTCTAGAGATAAGCACTTCTGACAGGATGTAGACAATCAGGACACCCAGCATCCGCTAAGCCTGTGTAGCTAGGGCAGAGGGAGACTCTGGGGGCGGGGGGCAGCTGGAGGTGGGGGAAATGTGCCGAGACTCTAGTTCCTAAGGTGATCAAGCTGGGTAAGAACTCGCACACCTAGAGCCAAGCCGGTTGCTGCTGAGATATTAAAACCAAGATTTGTTGGTGTGGATAGGACAACTTATAGTGCATCTATAAAATACATGTGAAGCAGAAGTTTGAGCCAATTATTTGACTTCAGTCACTTTTAAGCAGATTAGCCATGCTGATTAAATTCTCAAAGCTATTGCCTGTTCGTTACTGTGTCTCTTGACACAAGTTTGGTTCATTTCTTCATTTTTCATTCTGAAAAGAAAAGAAAAGCTTAGACAAGGAAGAACTTGTAGCCTGCAGAAGGTACATAGTCCTATAGGGCGTTTATAATTAATAATCAAGCCACAATTTGTGCAAGAAGAAAGGGGACCATCTATTACATTAGCATGTACAAACAGTTTGGTTTATTAAATCTGAGCAGAGCCAAAATGTTTGTCATACAACAGCAGCATTGTCAGCATTGCAGAAGTAAAAAAGTGAAAATTTTACCAGCGTCAGCATTGGTTCACTTCTTTCTCATGCCATGACTAATTAATAAGGTGTATATCCCTTGTGAAGAATGATGGTTGCATTTGAAAATAATCTAAATTGAAATGATCTAAGTTGAAAGTGGCTGGAAAGGAATTTGAAATTAGTTACAACAAACATTTATTGAACATTTACATATGTTCAGTATGTAATGGCAATAGGCATCCAAGATAAATAGTATCTTTTTTAAAGTAGTTTTTGGAAGATATAGTCACATATGTTTACTACAATGTGAGGTATCGAAATAAAGGTTAGATGGAGGCCCATCATGGTAAATCAGGAGATCACCAGCCCTGAGCCACAAATAAACCTGAGTTTGAATCATTTCTCCACCAGCTATTGTCAGTGTAATACTGGGCAAGTTACTTAAGCTCCCTGAACCTCAACTTACTCATCTGTAAATTGGGGACCATAGAATTGCTTTATATGGTTATAAAGATTAAATTGGATGGTGTACACTAATAGCATTAAACCAGGATGCATTGTATTCTTTCTGTTCTTCCTGGGATTAGGAAAGAATGAAAATAATTCCAGTAAGCAGAATCAGAGAAAGTATTACAGAAGAAGGTGTAGAACTTTAATAGAAGATATGATGAGATGATTTCATATGCAGAAGAGAATGAACAGGGTTGAGAATTCCACAGTGTTGTGGAAATACATACACAGCTGGGCAGTGTTGAATGGTCCAATGTGACCAAACCAGAGAGTACAGGGAGAAGGTGTGAAACCCAGAGCACAGATGAGTAATTAGTGATAAAACTAAAAACTAGGAAAAAAATCACTTTTACAAGGCAATGTCAAAAACATAAAAGAACTAGATTTGACATAAGTTTCAGGAAGATATTTTGAGAGCTCTATGAAGGATGACTCCATGAACATTGAGAAGACTACTAAATAGCTTTGTAAATGATGAAAATGACATAAATTCAGGCCATACTGGTAAGAATAGATATGTGGAAATGGATATAAGAAAAGATTCTATGGTAGAGTTTGCAAAACAAAGTGAAAGCTCCTTTCTTTGGGGACCAAAACTTGGAAGATTTAGATCCACCACAGGAAAGCTGTTCCCTTTTTTCAGGATTTGAAATTGGTAATAACAGTGTCCATTAAATAGGTCTAATGTCATTATATCCTTTCCATTAAATATTTGCTTATCTATACTGAAAAAGGTTTGATAATATATTTAAGTTCAATGCTCAAAGTTCTTTGGTTTTGGATGTCAGTGATCTCAGTCTAGCATGTGTCAGGTTCACCTGGAGGACTTGTTAAAACGCATTGCTGTCAGTATGCCCAGCGTTTCTGTCTGATTCAATAGGCCTGGGGTAGCACCCAAGATTTCGCTGATCTAGAGATTATACTTTGAGAACCACTAGTGTACATACATAAAGACTTGTCCCTTTGATTAAAGCCCCGTAGGTTTCACCTAGGTAAGGATTAGTTTCCTTAGTCCATTGGGAATACAGAGAAAAGTATTTCCATCTCAGTTCTGAGAAAAATAATCAAGGAATTAGCCCACCCTTTTCTTCTTGCTGGAGCAGTAACCTGGAAATTCCCTTTAGAGGTTCAGTTTGTAAGTTTGGGTTACTGAGTTCTGTGATCTGTCCCAGTCATGAATAAGCAATGTTAATTTCAGGCTTAGGACTACATGGACAGTTAGAAGTTTCCATACTGAAGCAGAGAGCTAAAAGCTGTGTAGGTAATATCCAATTCCTTGTGGGTATTACATTTGACAGGAGATGAAAGTTCATATGAGTTTCTTTAACAGAACTCTGTCTCTTGGTACCCTGAAATGTCCATCTTGTTGCAAAGAATGTCAGAGAATAGTTTAGCCACACACAAGTGCAGCTATCCCTTATTTGTCAGTATTCAAAGCAACTGAAAATGGTGTGTGAGGTAGAAATAGGTAAAGAGATGACCAATGGATTTTAACTTGGATGACCGGTAGACAGAGCCACAACAAAGAGGAACCCCAGGAGGAATAGTAGGTTTTGGCAAAAGATGAGGTCGAATTGATATTGTCACAGAGGCTTCCAAGGGGAGACTTCCCACATACAACATAGGTTTGGTGCTCAGGTGTTTATCTGTATAAAAATAATAGTTACACCTATGGGACTGATGAACTTGCCTAGGAGGGGATCGCGGAGTAGAGAGAAGGCATAGGAGTCTTGTTCTTAATTTTCTAAGAAAAGCATATACTATTTAACTTTTTTCTGAAAATAACTTAAGAAAGGGTTTGGGTAACTGGAAGTATGAAAAACTTGATTGTTAAGACAATGTTGTGGGCTTGGAAGGGCCATCTCAATGCTTTGGGGTTCTTCAGTGTAAGTCACTGCAGATGTTTCACTTCATAAAATGCCCTTGGAGTTAATATCAGAGAAAAAAATTCGGTCTAGTAAACTGATACGTATTGGACTGTTTCTTACCACATGTATTTATATGTCCTCTGTAAACTAACAGAACATTAAGCTTAAGTCATTCACTTCCTGGTGAATTGACTATTTTTCAAACATTTAAAATTATTTGCAACACCTCAAACTGTTGGATCAACTCTTTAGTGAAATCCAATCATGTTATTAGGAACAATGCCTTGCATCTTTCTATATCTGGGTCTTTTCTATATTTTCAACCTACACATCATGAAAAAAATCCTAGAATACAAAAGCTGCAGGATATCGTAAGGGTGATTCAATCTAGCATTTTACAGGTTGGAAAATGTAGACCCCCAAGTGGTTAATTAGCTTGCTAAAGATATCTCTAAAAAAAAAGAAAAAGAAAGGAAAAGAAATAAAGATGATCCAAGCAAATAAAGACAGAGTTAGGATAGCATCTAGGTCTCCTGACACCAACCCTGGGGCTCCTCCTATCTTCCCAAAGCACCCACTGCCCCACCCCAGAAGCATCTCACAACACATAGGGATTAGTCTGTAAGCAGGCACACTTTCTTCCCTATTTCTCTTTAAAGCTAAAACAAAAACAAAAAACAAAAACACCTAATCCAGAAACAATATAAATGAAACATCCTTGGAAGACATCTACATAAATAAGCAGCACTGTGGGGGGACTTACCCCAATATTCTAAGTTGAAAATGGACAGAACACATTAAAACTGTGACAGAAGGAAAATTTCTTTCTAGTCAGTACTTCCATTTCCACCTTAAAAAAACTTAGGCTGTTTCTGAACATAATGCCAGTTTATAAACTGAAGCCAACAAAGGATTATTTTGCCAATAATGATGCCAGACTGATCTGACTCTACCATTTGGGCTTCATGTAGATGCAAATTTAGACTACACACACACACACACACACACACACACACACACACACACACTTATATAGGTATACATATACACATACACCCATTTTTTCCCCCTCTGTTCCGCCTAGAACGAGGTCCTTAGGAAGGCAAGGCAAGACAACAGAACCAAACCATTGTGTTTCTAACACATCCTGAAATACCTTACATGAGGAAAGAGAAATTAGTAGGAGGTTAAAAAAAAAAAAAAAGCTTAATTAAACGGCTCATTCAGTTGAAGAGCGCCAAGTGAGTCACCTTCGAAGGGAGGCCCTCTGGCATTATGCATGGGGATTGGCTTCCTGTCCTAAGTTTGGACTCTGCTGATAAAAATCGCTGCTGTGAGCTATTCAATGGGCCTGCTGGTTTTTTCACAGCACAGCTCTGCCTCTCTGTAGAGCCATGATCCTACAGGGCCACCAGAAGCTAGATGGGCACAATGGAGTTTATGTTAGACTACTGGAGGTCAGAAAGCCCTTTCCTGTTACTGTCCAACACATCAGTTCCCTCTATGGTATCTTCCAGTTTAATTTAATTATAATTTGTCATAACGGGTTCAAAAGGCATTTCCTCCAACAACTGTGTCCCAGCCTCTCTCTCATTTTTAAGGAATAAAGTGACACATGAATAACGTAGGTGCTACCCACAAATTCCTATAAAATGAATAAATCCAAAGACATTCCCATTCCAGGGGTTTCGATATGTAAACAAAACTAAGTCGTCTTTTTTTAAAGAATTTTTTTTTTTTTTTTTTTTTTTTTACAAATTCTTAGGTCTATTCTTTGAATCCAAGGATGATCTATTCAAGGACATTTTATCTGACGCTCCACGCATAGATGACAAAACTGGCTTTGTTGTCTGCCTAAAATTTAAATGCTGTGTTCCCAAGTCCAGTTCTTCAGAAACTTCCTTTCCCCAAGAGTCAGTCCATCATACACCTGTGGATCTCACTCTTCTGAGCTCCTTGGACCAGCCTGTTTCTTCAGGTATAATGTCTTCTTGATTCACAAACATGGAAGGAAGAGCATTCTAAGGACTGGTTTTATACTATATTTCAAGAGCAGGTGAGAAAGTATAAACATGAGTCATCTCGACATCCCTGCTTGTTCAAGGAAGCATCAACATCAATGTCAATTTGAGTGAAACAGAGAAAAGGCAGGATCATCTCACGGCCTGAATCTACTTTTCAAAGTGCTGACTCATTACCAGTGAGTCGCACCCTCTTGAGTCCTGTGAGGTTGGCTGCTGGCTGGTGTCCCATTCTGCCTGCTCAGCCCAGGACCATTCAGTCCTTCTGGAGACGACACACAGAAACCTAAGCCTTGGGTTTCAAGGGAGGCTCTCCAAATGAGTCATCTTTATAGGTGAACACAGCATTTTATTTTTCAACACAGAGACAGGGGAAAACCCACATGGGGTTATGGGCAACACTGTCAGCGGACTCCTCCCTCCACATAGGTGTGAAAACTCGTGTGTCAGTGTTGGCTACAGAGCTTATGTGTAAACACTACTGCCTTTCAACTATGTGCTGAAGGCAGGAGGAATGAGCTTCCTCTCTGTGGTCCTTCTGGTCTCCTCTCTTCACTACATCTGGTCAAAATCCAGGCAATTCATCTAAGGCAGGGACCAGGAGTTAACTCGTCTGTGTAAAACAATTTTCCCCGTGACTCATGGCTGCTGATGAGGTCTTACACATGTCAACTTTAACGTTAGAACAAGTCCCAAATTAGTGTGAATCTGCTAAGCGTCCTAGGAGGTGAGAGGCAAACCCCCATGGAACTAACTTTATTATTTATTTATTTATTAAAAAGGGTAAGTTTTATGTTATTTTATTTATTTTATTATTTATCCCTATGGAACTTTAAATAATGCACTAAATTTTGCTCTCGATAGCTTGTCTCTCTGCTTTTAGGACAATTGTAGATGCGTTGTAAATAGATGAGCTAAGAAACTTTGAAAATGGTTTCCGGAGAAATCAAGAGTGTAAATTTAACTGTAAAAGCAATATAAAGTGTATTTTTAGATTGAACAGATTTATTATTTGGGCCATCTATATGGCTTACTTGCCTTTTAATTTCTTATAGCTTCACTGCACTTAAGTTTCCTGTAGTTTTCCTTCGCATGACCTGCGATGAACTCTTGTAGCTTATCTTCTACTAGCTCTCATCTTACGCTTTTGATATTTTGCATATGCAAAGCACTTCCAAGTTTACGAAGGAACTTTGCTCACGCAGTCCTTTTCATTTTCAGTCCTATAATCTGTGAGGTCTGCAGCTCTCCATCCCCATTGGCTGGTTGAAAAAGACCTCCAATGATTTGTTATAGGTCACGCTGCCAGCAAATGACAGGACTGTGACAGGAACCTTGGATTTCTAATGCCAGGTTCCCTTTCAACCCCAGCAGCTCATTGGTGCCCACCATGCCACAAACTTTTCTGTCTCAAAGCCTTTGCAGACACCAATTTTACCCTTGCCTTCTTAGCCTCTACTTCCTATCCTAGCCCACAGATGCTCCAAGGTTCCACATTGTTTGGGAGAGGACCGTGTGGTGTCATGAAGCTAGTTGGAGCTCTTCAGTTCTTCATAAATTAAGGCTGAGGTGGAGGCCATGTGGATCTCAGGAGAGATGTGGAGATGTGACCCAAACAGATTGACCTTGGTCTATGCAAACTGTCTCAGCATGGTGCAGTTTGAGCAGGAAGCCTTCTTTAAATCATCTCTGAACTATAGCCAGACTGTCTAATATGCCTGATAGCAAAGGGCATTTCTTAAAGGCATGACCTTTTTTTTTTTTTTAAATATTTTATTTATTTATCTGACAGACAGAGATCACAAGTAGGCAGAGAGGCAGGCAGCAGCAGAGGAAGGGAAGCAGGTTCCCTGCTGAGCAGAGAGCCCCATGCAGGGCTCAATCCCAGGACCCTGGGACCATGACCTGAGCCGAAGGCAGAGGATTTATTCCACTGGGCCACCCAGACGCCCCAAAGGCATGACTTTTGTGAAAATCTTTTTGTTTCCTTTTTTTCTCTTTGTTTTTTTATTGCCCTTTCTTTTTTTCCTTCCTTCCTTCCTTCCTTTTTTTCATTCTTTCTATTCTTCTTTTCCCAAAATAGGGATGGCTATGTGATAGTTAATCTCTAGAGATGGTCCCAAACAATGTTTATGTTTCCTACCTATGAATGTAGTCAGGCCTTCGAAGAAAGTGATGTTCTGAGACTTCTAAGCCCAGCCATTAAGAAGACCTGGAAGCTTTTGCTTCCCTCTTTTTAGAGCCATAATCTACCATGTTACCTTGATGGAAAGAGAGGTCATATGGACAGGTCCTGGAAGATGAGAGGCTTTTGGAGGAACAACAAAGAACCAACCACCAGGTCCTATCTGCAGCCCAATGGCCTCATTAAAAAACCTCAAATGGGGGGTGCCTGGGTGGCTTTGTCTGTAAAACATATGACTCTTGATTTCAGCTCAGGTCTTGATCTCTGGGTTGTGAGATCGAGCGTGGCATCGGCCTCTTCCCTGGTGTGAAGCCTCTTTTGAGATTCTCTCTCTCCCTCTCCCTTTTCCTCTCCCCCTGCTCTCTCTCTAAACAAACAAACAAAACAAAACAAAACCCAAAAACCTCAAGTGAGACCAGTAGAGGAGTACCCCCCAAGCAGGACTTAACCAACCCAGAGAATCATGAAATATATTGTTGTTTTAAGCCACTAAGTTTTTAAATGGTTTGCTATGCAGCATAATTGGTCACCTATCCCCTAATCTGAATCTTTAGCAACCTTCAGCAAGTACTTGAAACATCTGGGCTCACACAGGCCAGTTTGGAACAGATGTGGGTGACCTAGGGCAGATAGCAGATAGTACATGGGGGGGTCAGCAGATAGCAGAAAGAGAATTTTGTCAAAGACAGAATAAAAACCCAGAAAATACAGAGGAAGGAAAAGCAATGCTTCTTAGGATCTTGAATTTAGTTACACATAACTCTGAATCTCTCTCTTATATCCCAGGCTTTGTTTAAAATAGACAAAACTCTTGCTCATTGCACAGGGTGGCCGGCCTAGGTCTGACACTCTAAGAAGTGCATCTATTTCCTTTTTTGGTGGTCATTCCTGGATGCAAGAATTAAAAATGAGACTCAATGAAGAAAACTCACCGAGTCACGTTTTTGGGGGGTTGGACCAAGCAAATAATCACCTTAAGCCAGTGGATCTTTGTATTTCTAGAAAGGAGTACGTTGTTTGGAACATTGGAGGCATCTGAGCTCCCCCCCCACCCATTTGAACTAACTAGGGGCTCTGCCAGACCCCTGAGTGGGTCAGGTGCAGACAAAGAGATTTCGTTCTGGGCCCCATTTTCCATCCACAGGAGAAAAACTGCATCATTTCTTGTTCATCTAATATTTACCCTGGGGGTGTCTGTCTATCTAGAATGCCCACAAAACCTTGGATAAAACTAAGAAATTTGGAAGAAATATGTAAGTTAAAACTAGCTCAAAGTCACTTGCTTCTTCTATTTATTTATTTGGTCTGAGATGATTCCCACATTCACTTACCATATGGCATTAAATCATTCTGGTCCTTAAGTTATTATTACATGATTCAAAGAGTATAATTTACAGAATTGCCAGCCCAGGCTGCACTCTGTCCCACACCAAAAAAAGACCACAAGGAGGGGAGAAGAAAAATGACTGTTTCCTGGTAGCCCATATTTACGCAATTTTCTCCCACCACAGATTGTCTTGGCAGTCTAGACAGAGTCTTGTAAAATCCTTCCCTGATGTCATCCACATCCTTCCTTGATAAGTTCAAAATGAGTCCGGGGCAAGCATGGCTCCTCTAGCAATGTCATACAAATAATGAGTACAGTGCCACCCCGGAGAGGCCTCCGGACCCCGGCGATTTCCACATGAAGGAATAGACTGATGAGCCCGCCACCAAATTATGTAAATATGTGGCCAAGAGTGCCACCGCTGAAGGGGAAAAAGAAACACACATGTGGACATTTCGTGTTTTAAAAGAGTTTTGTGGGAAACAAAACAGATTCAAGAGAGAAGTAGGCAACATTCAGGGAAAGGAAGACTGAGGAAATTAGTTTCTTAGTGAAAGCCAGGGAACACTCTGAAATGAACAATTCCTTAAGAGGCAACTTAAAATTGTGTTTTAGGGGCACCTGGGTGGCTCAGTTGGTGAAGCATCTGCCTTCAGCTCGGCTCGGGTCAGGATCCCGGGGTCCTAGGGTTGAGCCCCCCCGTAGGCTCTCTGCTCGTGGGGAGCCTGCTTCTCCCTCTCCTTCTGCCTGCTGCTTCCCCTGCTTGTGCTCTCTTTCTGTGTGTCAAATAAATAAGTAAAATCTTTTTTTTTTTTTAAATGTCTTTCAAAAAGAATACACTGGGTCTTACTCCTCTCGTTTTTGTAGAGAGAAAAGATGGTTCCAGGTTAGGATTTGAAATTCAGGTTATAAGAAGGGATTTATTTTTTTATATCATTTTATCTCTTTATTAGCAGAGTAAAATTTCACACACCAATACATGTATAAATAGGATAGAAGATACACATGCTATTCTTCTCTAATAAAGGTAAAATATACAAGATACATTCAATTATCAGACTTATAGCCTCAATGAAAATCGATTCCAGTTTGTTAGAAAAGAATTTCCATATCAGAAGACATAAGGACAGACGTGTCCCCCTACTTATTGTTGGAAAATGTTCTGTGTGCTAAATCTTTATTTTTATGCAATTATATTCTTCTGGCCTTCAGGGGGAATTGGAAGAAAAATGCTTATCATGCTGCACTTTGAATATTCTCTTCAATCTGGTTAAATTCTCCAAAACAAATGAAGCAGTATAAAAAGGTGACTAGGGAGGGTATGTGCTATGGTGAGTGTTGTGAATTGCGTAAGACTGATGAATCACAGACCTGTACCCCTGAATCAAATAATACATTATATATTAATAGAAAAAAAAGAGAGAAATGTTTAATTCTGTTCTCACATCTTCTTTGCAGTTGGTTATTCCAGAAGAGCAGGAAATACTTGGACATAATGCTTTGTCACCCTTGCACTGGTTACTGCTTCCGACTGAACTCACTACTGGTATGTATTTCAAGCTCATCTCCCCTAGCTCCGTGCCTTCCCAGTCTCTGATCTCCATTCCATCCCTCAAAGACACTTGACTCTCTGACTCTGAGCTTTTTTTAAAAATTATTTTTATTGAAATGTAATTGACACATAACATTGTGTAAGTTTAAGGTGTACTGTATTTGATACATTTATACGTTGCAATATGATTACCACTGTAGCATTAGCTAACACCTCTATCCCATTACCGGCAAGTAAATATTGTTTCATATTTGTGGTGGGAACATTTCAGATCTTCCCACATTTCTTGCAGCATTAGTCACAATAAAGAATCTATGGAAACAACAGAAGTGTCTATCAACTGAGGAATGGGTAAACCTATTTATAAATTTATACACACAATGGAATATTATTCAGCCGTGAAAAAGAAGGAAATCCTGCCTTTTGTTGCAACATGGATGGAACTTGAAAGACTTATGCTAAGTGAAATAAGTCAGACACAGAAAGACAAATACAGTATATTATATGATATCACTTGCATGTGGAATTTTAAAAAGCCTAACTGGTAAAAACAGAATAAGATGGTGGTTACCAAGAGCTGGAGGGTGGAGTGGAGGCAGACTGGGGCAATGCTGTTTAAGGGTACAAACTTGCACCTAGTAGATACACAAGTCCTGGAGATCGGAAGGACAGAGTAGTGATTTTAGACAATACTGCATCATAAACTTCAAAGTCCATCAAATACCATCAAATACTTTGCTGAATTCTTATGAGAAATAATTTAGATACCTATAAAATGTCACACACATGCTTGGCCTATGATAGGTGCCATATACAATTATTATTTTAAATACTATTTGACCATAAACTCTGACTTGGGAAAACGATTTGATGAACATACAGAAAAAATGGAAAATGTGTTTATCCTATGACCCAGCAGTTCCACTTGGGTATTTCTTTAAAACCAAAACCAAAAAACTCTCAATCTATATATACAAAGAGATATGTTCCTGAAAACATTTTTGTATCAGCAAAAAAAATTGGTTATTCTCTTAATGCCTACATGTAGGTGAGAAAATAAATAAATTGTGGTATGTTTATAAGAGGGTCTAGGCCAATTAAACTTATCATGGATGTAATTAGTATAATAATGATGAGGGAAGATTAATTACAAAATTATATATTAACTCGTGTAAATTTAAGAGCACAAAGAAAAAAACAGACTATGGATATTACTATATATATGTAAAAGGACTGAAACTGATTTGGAAATGTGCATTCAAAACTTATTTTGTTAGCCTCTGGGACAGGGGAAGAGATGAGCCTCAAATTGTCTCTTAAGAGTTATTTAGGGGCCCCTGGCTGGCTCAGTCAGTGGAGCATGCAATTCTTAGTCTGGCGGTTGTGAGTTCAATCCCCACATTCAGGGTATAGTCTACTTTCAAAAAAAGAGAGTTTTAGATTTATCTGTCAATTTTTATTTCTTAAAAAACACTGGCAACAACTCCTGCCCACTAAAAGGAACACTTAACCTCATCCATGGAAATTTCCATGATTCCCCATGGCTCTGTCCACCTTAGAAAAGTTCTATTGTAAAGACTTTTTTTTTTGCAGGTCTTTTTGCAGGTTTTTCATGCTAGACTGATTTCTCCAAAGTCAGGGATTCCATATTATTAATTTCTTTACACTTTGTGTAGTACAGTAGAAGACCCAAAGTAGGCATTCACTAAATATTTGATGAATTAAAATAAAGGTTCATCTGCAAGAGGAAAGTCCAAGAAAGCACTTGTTTAAAGCCAAATAGGAATGATCTTCAGCATTAATTGTTGTTTTGAATTATCTATTGTTTTTACTGTTCTTCATTAATGTAGATTATCAAGAGTCATCATTAACCATAAAACTTTCAAAGAATGCAGGAAAGTAGTTCTTCCAAGAGGAAATATTGAAAACATGAACATTATAGTAGGCAGAAGACCTCAGAGGTTGCAAACTGCTATAAGAAATTCTTCTAAAGGAGTGCCTGGGTGGCTCAGTGGGTTAAAGCCTCTGCCTTTGGCTCAGGTCATGATCTCAGGGCCCTGGGATTGAGCCCCACATCGGGCTCTCTGCTCAGCAGGGAGCCTGCTTCCTCCTCTCTCTCGGCCTGCCTCTCTGCCTATTTGTGATTGCTGTCAAATAACTTAAATAAAATCTTAAAAAAAAAAAGAAATTCTTCTAAAGTCCCCCCCACAAAAGAAATAATGTATGAAGATGTCCTCTAAAGACATATAGGGTCTTGCAAAATAAGCTGACACATACCATGTGCCAAACAGTCTCCTGAGGACTTTGCTTCAATTTTCATTCTTGATGCTCATTGTAAACATAGGAGGTATTACTATGGCACCCATTTCACAGATGAAAAAACTGAGGCACAGAGACTGAGAAACTTGTCAGTGTCATATGACCAGGAAGCAATAATTTGAATCCAGTTTGGTTCCAGAGACTAAACCTCTAGTTTCTATGTTGTACTACTCCTCATTACATTCTGTAATCAGTTTGTGTTGTGAAGATTTCATTGTTTCATCTTGGTTTTCATGAAATTTATCACTGGATATTCATTTGCTTTCCACCAGTATCACTTCTTAAAATAGTAAAACAATTCCCTCGTGGTTGGTAAACAGGCACTGCCCAGAGACTCCTGAGCACCATTTCATTATTCTAGTCCTCTTGGCCCACCTCTGTGATATTGACATCCCCTTTGTGAAACACACACACACACACACACACACACACACACACACACGCAGAGGTGTCACCCTGACCCCTGCTCCAGGTCTATGGCACCTATGGAGCTGACAGGTGGGCATCCATGTATTCCGGTTGTTAAATATCGTTGACTACCATCCCTAAACATCAAGTCAATTTATGAGCCTCAAGCTACAGATAGCAGTGAGGTAGCCATGGGGAGGTTCAGTGAGTTCCTTAAACAAGAATTAGAAGAGAATCACAAATCCCCCGCCATCTTCCAGGCGTCACTGCCTGTGGACAGGACATGGGCTCTGGATTTGATAGAAGTGAGTTTGCCTCTCAGCTCCACCATTCACTAGTTATATGGTTTGGGGCAAAAGACTTAACCTTGCAGGAACTTGGTTTTGCACTAATGGATGATGCTCTTCTTTCATGGACTATATGAGAATGAAATAATAAAAAGTACGGGAAGTGCTTAGTTTAGTGTTTGACACACAGCTGTTGCTCAGAAGATATTAATGTGCTAGACAGTATTGTTACTATGTCAAACAGTCATGGTAGTAGTGTTCACTTCATAGTTAATCAGTTGATAAAAGCAAAGCTATCAGAAACATGCCTGTTACATAATAAGCTCAAAATATACATGCTAGTTGAACAGACCCATAACCAGTAAGGAAATTGAAACAGTCATCAAAAATCTCCAAACAAACAAAAGCCCAGGGCCAGACGGCTTCCCGGGGGAATTCTACCAAACATTTATTTATTTTTTTTTTAAAGATTTTATTTATTTATTTGACAGAGAGAGATCACAAGTAGGCAGAGAGGCAGGCAGAGAGAGAGAGAGAGAGAGAGGAAGCAGGCTCCCTGCCGAGCAGAGAGCCCGATGTGGGACTCGATCCCAGGACCCTGAGATCATGACCTGAGCCGAAGGCAGCGGCCCAACCCACTGAGCCACCCAGGCGCCCCTCTACCAAACATTTAAAGAAGAACTAATTCCTATTCTCCTGAAACTGTTCCAAAAAATAGAAATGGAAGGAAAACTTCCAAACTCATTTTATGAGGCCAGCATCACCTTGATCCCAATACCAGACAAGGATCCCATCAAAAAAGAGAACTACAGACCAATATCCTTGATGAACACAGATGCAAAAATTCTCACCAAAATACTAGCCAATAGGACTCAACAGGACATTAAAAGGATTATTCACCACGACCAAGGGGGATTTATTCCAGGGCTGCAAGATTGGTTCAACATCCGCAAATCAATCAATGTGATACAACACATTAATAAAAGAAAGAACAAGAACCATATGATACTCTCGATAGATGCTGAAAAAGCATTTGAAAAAGTACAGCATCCCTTCCTGATCAGGAAGGGATAGAGGGCACATACCTCAATGTTATCAAAGCCATCTATGAAAAACCCACCGCAAATATCATATTCAATGGAGAAAAACTGAACGCTTTCCTGCTAAGGTCAGGATCATGGCAGGGATGTCCATTATCACCACTGCTATTCAACATAGTACTAGGAGTCCTAGCCTCAGCAATCAGACAACAAAAGGAAATTAAAGGCATCCAAATCGGCAAAGAAGAAGTCAAATTATCACTCTTTGCAGATGATATGATACTATATGTGGAAAACCCAAAAGACTCCACTCCAAAACTGCAAGAACTTGTACAGGAATTCAGTAAAGTGTCAGGATATAAAATCAATGCACAGAAATCAGTTGCATTTCTCTACACCAACAACAAGACAGAAGAAAGAGGAATTAAGGAGTCAATCCCATTTAGAATTGCACCCAAAACTATAAGATACCTAGGAATAAACCTAACCAAAGAGGCTAAGAATCTATACACAGAAAACTATAAAGTACTCATGAAAGAAATTGAGAAAGACACAAAGAAATGGAAAAATGTTCCATGCTCCTGGATTGGAAGAATAAATATTGTGCAAATGTCTATGCTACCTAAAGTAATCTACACATTTAATGCAATTCCTATCAAAGTACCATCCATTTTTTTCAAAGAAATGGAACAAATAATCCTAAAATTTATATGGAACCAGAAAAGACCTCGAATAGCCAAAGGAATATTGAAAAAGAAAGCCAAAGTCAGTGGCATCACAATTCCGGACTTCAAGCTCTATTACAAAGCTGTCATCATCAAGACAGCATGGTACTGGCCCCAAAACAGACACATAGATCAATGGAAGAGAATAGAGAGCCCAGAAATAGACCCTCAACTCTATGGTCAACTCATCTTCGACAAAGCAGGAAGGAATGTCCAGTGGAAAAAAGACAGCCTCTTCAATAAATGGTGTTGGGAAAATTGGACAGCCACATGCAGAAAAATGAAATTGGACCATTTCCTTACACCACACATGAAAATAGACTCAAACTGGATGAAGGACCTCAATGTGAGAAAGGAATCCATCAAAATCCTCGAGGAGAACACAGGCAGCAACCTCTTCGACCTCAGCCGCAGCAACATCTTCCTAGGAACATCACCAAAGGCAAGGGAAGCAAGGGCAAAAATGAACTATTGGGATTTCATCAAGATCAAAAGCTTTTGCCCAGCAAAGGAAACAGTTCACAAAACCAAAAGACAACTGACAGAATGGGAGAAGATATTTGCAAACGACATATCAGATAAAGGGCTAGTGTCCAAAATCTATAAAGAACTTAGCAAACTCAACACCCAAAGAACAAATAATCCAATCAAGAAATGGGCAGAGGACATGAACAGACATTTCTGCAAAGAAGACATCCAGATGGCCAACAGACACATGAAAAAGTGCTCCATATCACTCGGCATCAGGGAAATACAAATCAAAACCACCATGAGATATCACCTCACACCAGTCAGAATGGCTAAAATTAACAAGTCAGGAAATGACAGATGCTGGCGAGGATGCGGAGAAAGGGGAACCCTCCTACACTGTTGGTGGGAATGCAACTGGTGCAACCACTCTGGAAAACAGCATGGAGGTTCCTCAAAATGTTGAAAATAGAACTACCCTATGACCCAGCAATTGCACTACTGGGTATTTACCCTAAAGATACAAACAGTGATCTGAAGGGGCACGTGCACCCGAATGTTTGTAGCAGCAATGTCTACAATAGCCAAACTATGGAAAGAACCTAGATGTCCATCAACAGATGAATGGATAAATGGATACACAATGGAATACTATGCAGCCATCAAAAGAAATGAAATCTTGCCATTTGCGACGACGTGGATGGAACTAGAGGGTATCATGCTTAGTGAAATAAGTCAATTGGAGAAAGACAACTATCATATGATCTCCCTGATATGAGGGAGAGGAGATGCAACATGGGGGATTAAGGGGGTAGGAGAAGAGTAAATGAAACAAGATGGGATTGGGAGGGAGACAAACCATAAGTGACTTGTAATCTCACAAAACAAACTGAGGATTGATGGGGGAGGGGGGGTTGCGATGGGGGGTGGGGTTATGGACATTGGGGAGGTTATGTGCTATGGTGAGTGCTGTGAAGTGTGTAAACCTGGAGATTCACAGACCTGTACCCCTGGGGATAAAAATATATTATATGTTTATAAAAAATAAAATAAAAAAATATACATGCTGGTTATTACTATTTTGCTATAAACCAGTTGTATTTAAAGTTTGTAAGTCATGTGATATATATATATATATTTTTTTTCTTTCCTATTCTTTCTTTTGAGAATAGTCCTTTTATTTTAAACTTTTTTCTCTTAAAAGAATTCTTTCCAGGCTGAAACTCTGTGGAAAAAAAAAAAAAGAAAAGAAAAGAAATAGGAGTGTTTTTGCCATCTTTGTATAAGGATCCAAAACCTAATATAGTGGATGTAACAGCTCAATGATGTTTATGCCTTCAGTGTGCAAGGCTGATAACCCAATTTCAGCTTGGGAAAAGCCACCCGAACATCTCACTTACAAGATCTGCCACAAACATGTTTTAATATTTTGTTTCAATATTTTGAGGCACTGGTAAGTGGATTCTAATTTTGAGAGAAAATTACCCAAAAAGAAGGGGAGTGTGGAAAACCACATTAGTTTAAATTTTGTTTTCAATTGATTTTAACAGAAAGGAAATGAATGTCCAAACGGAAAGTCAGGATGGGATCCTTGGGAAGAATTTCTATTTCCCTTCTGGAACATCGAAACTGAGAGTTTTAAGGAGTGGGCTGGAGAGATCAGGCAGGTAACCCTGTGCACACTCACAAACGAGATGAAATCCATTGAAACCTTAGTTACCATGAGCAACCAGCAGAAACGTTAACAGTGAGAGAAAGGGGTTTCTGGTTTGAAATGATGTTTTTATTATATATCATCTGAAAATACTGAATGAGGAGGAGTCAGATCCTTGATGCCAGTCCTGCCTCCACCATTGGTCAGAGCTGTGGCCTTAGGTAATGTGTTTAACCTCACTGCCTCCCAGAACTATTATGTGTAATGTTTGTGGGTTGGACATGGTGTTTTTAATCTCCATTTTAAGCTCCTCTAAATTTAAGCTTGAGTAAGCAAATGTTTAGAAGGTAACAAATGTCCAGAACATTTCTAACACTGCACACGCTGGGTTTCAAGAGGAACCCATGGCTTAATTCACTTAACTCACAATTATGAAACACTTATGTACTATATAGACTTAAAAATACAGATACAAGATGCAAAGGTATAGATATGAAAGGCAATAGAGATATAGAAATACAAAGAGAAACGATGTCTTCTCCAGGAGCTCCCATTCTAGTAGAAGAGATGGTGGTGTGCGTAGATGGTCTACAACACGGTGCACTTGAACTTGGCAAAAGATACTGCTAGGAGTGAGGGTCCAGAGACCATTCCAAGATGGCCCTGAGAGGAATTTTAAGGACAAATGTTGAGCATTTCAGCCATTCTACAATCAACAAACCTCACACATAAATGAACTAGCTGTCTCTGTTGACAGTCTCAGGTGTGTCTGTGTGAAATGGACCCTTTGGAACTAAGGCAACCCTTCGGGTGGGTAGAGGACATTTAAGTGTTGTTGTTACTCAGCAAGTAGTTTAGAGCTCTCTCCAAGCAATTCTTGCAGGGCCATATGTGTAACTTTTTGTAAACAGTGGGACACACCTCCCACTACCTCCATAGGCTTGCCTGCAGAGCACGGAGCTCCTGTCCGCTCCCACCAAGCAGGAACAGCACACGGACCCAATGCTATTTTCAGCCAGCAACACCTCTTAGATGAGTTACTAAGCCAGCCAGAACATAAATTTCAAAGAAACACACTTAGGACAGCAAACAATTCTTATGTGGTATTCTGTAAAGAACCAAAATTGCTTCAAGGACTATATTGACATCATTTAAAATTTCAAGGGGCCATTGTTTCTTGTACCCCAGAAAGTGAATCCCCTCTTAGAGCAGCTGGCTTTTTCCACCCAACAACTCTGGCCATTACCATCGGTCTCAAGTAATTAAAAACAACAGATTGCTAATAAGATGGGTTTTCCTTTCAGCCAGCTCTTTGTTTTATTCTCGCTGAATATTGGACCCCCAGAAGGATATATTATAACCTGCCTCCTCCCAAGTAGGAGATAGTTAATAGTAACAGTAACTACCACTTCAGGAGTCCTTTTCTGAGCTGGGCTCTTTCACAGACATTAGTTAGCTAAAGCTTCTCGGTTATCTACGATGGCATGTTCTATTTTCCTGGGAACCTAAGGCCCAGAGACATTAGATGACCCCATGGCAAGAATATGGTAGTAAGATATTAAAATATTTACTGTTAGGTCTGTTATTAAACGAATGAGACTGAGACAAAGTGAAAGTTATTTAAAGCTTTATTTTATGATAAGTTAGAAGTTAGACTGATTGGCCAGGGGAACGAGACTGAAACAAGGTGAAAGTTATGCAAAGCTCTATTCTATGCCAAGCATTAGAAGTCAGACTGACCGGTCAGGGCCGCCTCTGAAGAGGGCAATCCCTCCCCATCTTACAGACTGCCTTTTATAGAGCAAAAGTCTGGCCACATATAGGTAGCCAATGAGATTGTAGTCATGTTAGGTCACATGCAGGTGGCCAATTGAATTACAATTTACCCTATAGTAGCTGTTTGACCCAACCTATTACTCTGGTCAGAATTAGTGCTCAAGGTTGGGGCCCAAGCAGCGAGGTTTACATTCTTTGGTGGTTAGGGAAAAAGTATGTGTGTTTCTTACTGATTGGATGTCTCCACCTGGCCCAACTCGTTCTTGTATTCTGGCCTCTGTTATCAAGAACTGGCTGACCCGACCTTGTATTCTGGGCTCTGTTATTAGGAACTAGCTGACCATAGTTTACTGGTTTCCCAGACTTGCTTCTCAGTAAGTTCCTCTGTGGGGAGGGGGACAGCATCAGTTTAAGTTTTACTGCACAAACAACAAAATGGCTTTTAACCAAGATGGAGTCGCTCTGGCTAAATAGGTCCTTACATTTACCTAGCCAGGATGCAGCCTAAATCCTGGTGGACTGTTTTGGTTTCTTAGAGTAAAATCGGTGGGAATGGGGGCTGGGAATGCAAGTTCATCACAGAGACCCTCTCTTTCCTCTGCAGAGGAGTCATCTGTGACCCAGTGACCTTGGAGCTGCAGTTGAGGAGAAATGTAAGTCCGATGAGATCGATATTTTGACAAGGGAAGAAAGTCTTTGGACATTTGTCATGTATTTTGTTAATCTTAATTTTGTTACTATTCATACTTACCTGTGAATCATGTTCCTAAGAATACCCTGAAGCCATCAAGTACGTTTTTCCATTGTTTTTAATGTTAAAATGGAAATACATCCTGATAGAAGGGAAAGAAGTTTGGATTCTGGACAGAAGGCAATGATACTTTTAGATTATAGCACACTTTTGAAGAGCCCTCTTAAAAATATTTTCTTGTTTAAAATGAAACACAAACTCGGTACATCAATAAGAAAGAGGGATGTACAAAGACATCCACAAAGTAAAATCAACAGCATTTAAACCAGGAATACTGTATCAGAAGCTGTGATTTCAGATTATGTTTTCTGCAGTGTCAGCAATAAAGACATATAAACATTTCAACAGTCTCAAACATCTCAGTGTTCTAAAAGTTATATGTATGCTTAACTACTTTTCTTAGTCTATTTCTTGAAATTGCATCACTTGATCTCATTGGATACCTTTTCCCAAGAACACCTGTGAACTCCTTTTATTTGCTTTCTTATATATATGTGGTTATATGCTGCCTGTTCCCTAATACGTATTGGGAGGTTTACAATGGGTATGGAAAATATGGTAAAGTGTCATAAGTCAAAAGTAGTATAAAGGAAATAAAATCCAAAACAAAGATTCAACAGAAATAGAATAAAAAATGCTATGCTCATGACCCGCACATACACTGAAGTAGGGAATAAAGTAAGGAGGCAATTTGACGGTAAGCTTGCCAGCAGCTAAGTGAAGGAAATGCGGTCAGTTACATAGT
Source organism: Lutra lutra (assembly GCF_902655055.1). Classification (NCBI taxonomy): domain Eukaryota; kingdom Metazoa; phylum Chordata; class Mammalia; order Carnivora; family Mustelidae; genus Lutra; species Lutra lutra. The sequence goes on along the minus strand of NC_062290.1, from coordinate 47,616,603 downwards.
TCTGAGCCCATAAGGTAAAAACAGACTGACTCCTCAGAAGAATTATTTCTGTTCCTGGTGGTGAGATCAGGCAGGAATTTCTCCCAGGAGTGTCCTAAAGAGGATGATGCATGATGTGGAAAATACATTTTGACAACAGAGTCAGAGGCTTTTTCTTAGAAAGACCCCTGATATAAACTGATGAGATCCTACTGAAGTCCAGCTTACTAAAAAGATAATTTCAGAGATATTTAAATTAGTGACAGTTTTTTTTTGAGCAGAAGGGGAAAAAAAAACAAAACCAGAAAACTGGGGTGGAATGTTTTGATCCTTCCTTGGCAATGAAGACTCACGCCAGTGTTTTCTAGGCAAGCTGAAATCTGAAAGCTTTCAGGCACCCTGTAAGGGTTTGTTTGCAATTATCTATTGGTTGATGTGGTCAGTAGAAAGATGGTTTTTAATACAGGTTGAGTGATCCATCATCAGATGTCCATACTACATTCTTAGCTGTAATGTTGGTAAAATATAGTGTATCTGAAATGGGCCCTTCTAGCTCATCGTTAGAGATGGGGCATCTGGGAGGTTAGGGTTTCTCCACATGGCTATATTCTGTTTACAGTGCTGGCCCTGGGCCCCTGCAAACCTCCATTCTCCTTCCCTGGCTCTGACAACAGGGAGCCCCACAGGAAGATGGAAAGGCTGGAGGAGGAGGAAGGGACCGGCTCCTTCCTGTGTGTTTGCTGCTCTTATCAGAACTGATTCTCCACCCCAAAGCAGCTGCTCATTCCATAAAAGCACTTGGCTTCAGTTTGCAATTTTCCCACCTTCCTCGGTCCTGCCTTCACCGCCCCAGAGGTACCAGCATGAGCGCGTTGGTGCTGCCTCCTCGGGCACCTGAGCCTCAGAGCGGTGAGGGTCCTCTTGGATCCCTGAGACACCAGCACTCGTCACACAGTGTCTTCTCAGAAGTTGGGGTCTTAGAGGACCCTTCCTCTAAGCTGCTAACTTCTTTTTTTTTTAAATTTTTTATTTGAATTCAATTTAGTTACCGTATAGATTATTATTAATTTCAGGGCTAGAATTTAGTGATTCATCAGTTGGTATAACACCCAGTGCTCCTTCCATCATGTCCTCTCCTTAACGCCTGTCACCCAGTTAGCCCAGCCCTCCACCCACCTCACCTCCTGCAACCCTCAGTTTGTTTCCTAGAGTTAAAAGTCTCAATGGTTTGCCTCCCTCTCTATTTTCACCTTATTTTATTTTTCCTTCCCTTCCCCTAGGTTCATCTGTTTTGTTTCTTAAATTCCACCTATGAGCAAAATCATACGTTTTTTTCCTTTCTCTGACTGACTTATTTCCCTTAACATAACACCCTCTAGTTCTGTCCATGTCAGTTCTAATGTCTAATAATCCCAACCTGTTCCTTCCTTCCCCAGCCCCAGGGGTGGGAACTTCCTCCTGCAGACATTACTTATAAAATACCCTAGTGCTCCTTTATTGCCTTTTCAGTTCTCAAAACTACAGTATTAATATTTTATTAGTCTGTTCTCTCTTTCCAGACCCCTGACTGACACAGTGATAATTAAAAGATGGCTGCAGGGATCCCCAAAATTCCATAAATTCAGGAGTTGATGTTCTCTTAAGAGTAAATGTATAATATAGTTCATTAATACCTTAAGTTCCTGATTTCTTATGGGCACTGGGAGAAGCATTATCTAGAAAATAACCTGTCTTTGGCCATCTTTGAAGTAGCAGCAACTTCTATGACCAAGGCTAAAATACCCACCAGGTGTGTAACAGATTGGTGGGTGCCCATTTTGTACCCATTATGGCTAGTTTTTTTTTTTTTTTTTTTTTTTTTAGATATGCTAAGTGTCTATGGTTACATTTTTATTTTATTTCCTGATTATGTACTTTTGTAGGGAACTGGGAAAGAGTGGAAAAGCTTAATACAGAAAGTTTTAATCATTTGTAGTCCCACAGTACTTGTTTATATTGTTATCATTATATGTGTATGTTATGTATATTTATATATATTCAATAGGCTTCTTATTACACACATTTTTATAACCTACTACTTTTTCACACAATCAGCACACTTACCAGAAATTTTTGAAATATTCTTCATTGATTACACTTTTTAGATGAAAGATTGTTGTAAAATTAAGTCCACAAAAGAAAAAGACTCAAGCCTCATGTTGAAGATGTCATCTTATTAACTTGCATTTATTTTTAATCCACAGGTCCTTTTTTTTTTTTTTAGAGAGAGAGGTAGTACTTTTTTTTTTTTTTGAGATTTTTTAAAAAATTATTTTTTGAGAGAAAGAATGAGAACATCATCAGGGGGAGAGGCCAGGGGAAGAAGCAGGCTCCGGCTCCACTGGTGTATGGTGTATGGGGTCATCTGCATTCCCCAGTTCTCCATGCGGTGTTTGCCGTGGTCGAATGTACAAGGTGCCTCCTTTACCCATAGATAGGGCTCCTGGACTGAGATGACAGGGACAAATGAGAATTGGCTAAACCTCTTTCTCTCTCCTGGCAACTTCTCCAGGGGCCTGGCTTGGGCTCCTTACAGCGTGGCAATCCCGGAGTAGGCAGACTTCTTTCATGGTGTCTGGCTTCCCCTCAGGAAGCATTCTAACAGTATGCTTCAAGGCTTCTCATGACCTAGCTTCAAAATTCACACAGCGTCCCCTCTGTCCCATCCTATTGGTTACACAGGGCCAGTCCATATTCAGTGAGGGAGATGCTACATTGAGAGTTGAAGTTGTGCAAGAATCCACTGTTAAGGGATGGTTACCACATTCTCTCTTGTGGTGCTCATTAGAATTATCTTCACTGACACGATGCTCTGTATGGTGGAGGTTTGGGATGCTCGTAATGGGAAGCAGAAGATGAAAAGGGGGATCCCATGGTTTTCCGAACTAAGAGGTCACCTACTGCTGGTAACTCCATGCTTGGGAGTGTTTTTCTCAGGGTGTGCTAGTAATAGTTGGGAGTCCATGTCATAGGATAAGAAGTAGAGGCAAACATTTGGGTATTGAATATGGAAGGTATTGGAGAGGGAAGCTCGGGGAAGAGGGAGTGCAGCTAACTATCAAATATTGTATAAAAGAATACCATTTGTCAGAGGGAGAAGTAGGGCATTTTGAAACACAGTCTTTGAACACCACTCATAATAGGGTCCATTTTCATAGAATTCTTACATGAGTCAGGGAGAAGGAACATTAAACAAAACCTACCAGAGCAGACATTTAGAAAAAACTTTATGGTTTCTATATTATAAATAAAGAAGGAAGCATATTAAATGACTTGCCCCAAAATACATAGCTAGTTCAGTGGCAGAGCCCAGAGGAAAGCTCAGATTCTGTAACTGGAAATCAGTGCTCCTTTTTGCTGTGTCATGAGATCTCCTGCATCAGACATCACATATTGACCAGTTGGAGTTCTTGGTTATAAACACAAAAACTTGCTTTGGCTAGTGGGCACAGAAAATAAATTTATTGGAAGGCTATCAAGTAGCTCACTGTACGGATGGGAATGCTGAAGGATTAATTTCAGAAAATGTTAACTGAGACAGTTGTGGTCAAGCCAGAGGAAGAGACTGGCGAAGGCAGTGGCGTTGGCACTTAAAGCCTGGCACTTAACAGCAGCTGCTGCTACTGTTCTAGTAACATCACTGATCAACTCTGGGGAATATCTTGGTGTCTTTGTGTCATCCCTCAAGGTCTAAAGTCCCAGGTGGGAGCATCTGATCAGTCAAGCCTCAATCACAAGCTTTAGCTGTCAAGGGGTTGTTTAAAATAGAGACACATGGGGAAGCACAGTCAGCCAAAGCCTGACTTTTGGTTTTGAAGCATGTCCTGATCTCACAGTCATGAGATTGAGCCCCAAGGGGCTCCGTGCTCAGTGCGGGCTTGCCTCTCCCCACCCTGCTCTCTCTCTCTCAAACAAATAAATAGATCTAAATAAATAAATAAATAAGAAACATCTAGGTCTGTGTGCCTGCCTCTTATGAAGGCACATACAGTTGGTGGGGGGGGATTCCCCAAAATGAAATGGGGTTTTGATTGCTGGCTAGCCAGAAATAACAGCAAGTGTCTGCTCCATGCACTCCCCTCCCCCCCGCCTCCGTGACCACAGTTCACCACTGTATTTGAAGTTCCAAATGGAGCACACCATTCTCATTAGAAACATGATGGTTTAAGGCAAGGATGCTAGGAGATGAAGGGCTTGTGGGTGGCTCAGTTGGTTAAACAGCTATCTTCGGCTCAGGTCATGATCTCAGGGTGCTGGGATTGAGTCCCTCATCGGGCTCCCTGCTCAGCGGGGAGCCTGCTTGTCCCTATCCCTCTGCCCCTCTCCCCCCATTCATGCTCTCTCCCTCTCTCAAATTAAAAAAAAAAAATCTTTAAAATAAAAAAGAATGCTAGGAGATGAAAATGAGGAGTGCTGGGCCAAGCCCAGGATATTTGTTAGTGCCATCCACATTCTGAGACTTTTTCTCTGCCCTCTGCAGCTAGTAAATGAAAGAAAATAAAAAGAGAGGAGAGAAAAGCTGGATATAGGCTGGGACTTGTTCCTGTGCCTATGACAGCAATGCCTGTGTTTACTTGTCTATCGATACAAAGCAATCAGAAAAGATGATCGTGTGAAAGTCGATCCTACATTGACCCTTTTTGAGGCCAAGTTTACAACAGGATGATCTGAGTAAGAATTGTATTTCTTAGAACGACATGCAAGAAGGACTCTCAATGAATGCCCCGCATGACCTCCTTAGCAGAGTATGAGTCTGATGTGTGCTGTCTAGCAAGGAATTCTTTGTAGACTACAAGAGAAGGCTCGGAATGGAATGGGGGCAGAGAGGGGGACAATAGTTTAAGGGGCTTTGGAATTAAATCAGAGGAAGGGAATAAGTATATATTGATTTGCTTTATAAATCCAATAGGGAAATTCAAGAAAGGAATTTATAAGAAAGAGAATTCCAGGGTCCAGATTGAGTTGAGAAGAGAATTACTCAGAGGAGATCATGAGTGAATTTGGCTAAAATAGAGATAAAAACAAAGTTTGATGATGAAAGTTTTGTTAACAGAGGGAAGTTAGATTTGGCATTGAACTAAAGGGATCTGATGAAAAGAGTAGAATGAATGACTGGATCCATTATCCGGGGAAGAGAAAGGCTACAACAAGGAGTCAATTATGGAATACATGTGAGAAGGTGAAACAGGAAAATAAATTATTCAACATTGTATAAGACTGCCTAGTACGCCTAGTCTGGATGGGATCGGGTGGAGGCCTTAAAAAGGCAAACCAGTCTGGGGCGCCTGGATGGCTCAGTTGGTTAAGCATCCAACTCTTGGTTTTGTCTCAGGTCATGGTGTCAGGGTTATGAGATCAAGCCCCTCATCAGGTTCCATGCTTGGTTTCAGACTCTCCCCCCTCCTCCATCCGGCTTGCACGCTCTCTTGCACACTCTCTCTTTCTTTCTTTAAAATAAATAAATAAATCTTAAAAAAAAAAACAGTCTGAAATAAAGTATTTTAAATTTATTGTCTCATGCCAAACAAATACTCATCCCTATTTTTTACAAATGGGCAAATTGAGGCTGAGAGATGTTGAATTATTTTTTACCAAAAACACCTATTTAGCGGTGAACTAGCTGAGATTTAAGCCCAAATCTGTGCAAGTCAAAAGCCCAGGCCCTTTTCACTTTACATCGGTGACTCTTGAATTCAGAAAATTTAAAGTCAGAGGTTATCTGCTCTTGCATTTATTGTCACTAAGCATTAAGTAGAAGAAAGAGGCTGTTGTTGAGATTCTTGGTAAATTTTAGAGGAAATAAAGAAAATATGCATACTTTTCTGGTGAGAGAGAAGTAGAATGGGGGTGACCACAAGTACACCCCCTTCTAATTCCCCCTCCCTCTACATATATGTGATCTATTCCAATTTCAAGACATTTTGTGATCACTCATCTAATGCTGATATGGGGAGACAGATGGCTACCCTCCAAAGATTTATTTTGTGCTCCTTTCCTTGGTGTAAGGTTGTTGCTGGAACAAAGCTGCCCATCGGGGGCTACTCATTCTAGCTCCCCTTTCATCTAAACGGGACCATGTAATTAGTTAATTCCAGGCTAAGGCTGTTAGGAAGCAGGTGCACCTTTTTCCACCATTCCTCTTTCCCTCTTTTCTGGTTGGATAGTATCACCCAGAACGACCTTGAAAGCCCCTTGTCAAAGAAAACAGAGCCTTTCTCAGCCTGGCTTCCGAATAACCACCATCACCTCCACCCTCTTCCTCTCTCCAAGAATGAAGGTCAGTATTAAACTATAACTTGAGTAAGAAAGGTTATTTTGTGTTGAGCCATTGATATTTTAGGGTTTCTTTCTTTCTTTTTTAAAGATTTTATTTATTTATTTATTTGACAGAGAGAGACACAACAAGAGAGAGGGAACACAGCAGGGGAGTAGGAGAGGGAGAAGCAGGCTTCACTGGGCAGGGAGCCAATGTGGGGCTCGATCCCAGGACCCTGGGATCATGACCTGAGCCAAAGGCAGACGCTCAATGACTGAGCCCCCCAGGCGCCCCTTGGGGTTTATTTCTTAGAGCAGTTGGCATTGCCTGAACTAACACAACTGAATTAAATTATTCAGTTTCTTTTGTGGTCTTACTTCCCTTTCTTTCTTGTTTAACTTTTGCTTTCTGTTAGAACTTAATTCTTAATTAAGTTATTAAATAATTAATTATTTGAACTTAATGCATGAATCTGAGATTCTGCAGCTCCTAGCTCACTTTTCCATGGCTGAGTTAGTTCTTTGTAACTCACTGAGCAAATATTTAATAAACATCTATCTTGTGCATATATTAAGTGCCATATGGGATTACAAGTAAAAATTTTTTTAAATGTCTTTTTAGATGTGATAGCACAGTGTTGCTAACTATAAGAATATTAAGGCAACACTCCTCATAATATAAAAAAATACATAAATATTTTAAAGTAGAACAATGGATAGTTAAGTCTATGGTGTATTTGTCTAATAAAACACTAGAATTATTTTTAAGGGGAACAAAGTTTGAGCTTTGTTCAGGAGATTTGGAGATTACTGAAATTTTTTTGAGAAGATAAGTGAGATGAGCAAATTGTACTCAATGAGAATTATCAATATGAAGGGTCAGTTGAATTAGTAAGAGAATCGTGGATGAGATGACCAGTTGCTCTCGGTATTTGCTCTCTCCTCCTTTTATTAGCAAGAGAACTCTAGAGTATTAGCTGATCAGATAGCAGCCCGGCTAACGTCAATATTTCCCAGTCTCCCTTGAGACAGATATCACCAGGGAACTAAGTTCTGGCAGGAGTTGCTGTTAAGAAGGGAAGACTGGACTATCACACTTACCTTTCTTAAGTACCTCCCACTGGACATCTTGGCCAGATGCTGGCAGCCAACCCATTGGCGGGTGAGCCGCCGTCCTATCTAAGCCTGTTGTTTCAATGACTATCAGATATTAAGTTGAGAAAGACAGAGCAGAACAAGCAGAACAAACAGAACACAGAGACCAGTAATTGCTAGTTTTCAAGCACAAAATTTGTGCTTGAGCTGCAGATAAGCTGCAAGGTGTTGACACCATAGTGCCTTTTCTCTGTCGGGATGCGCTTGATCTTCCCTGTCTCTTACAATGCCCTGCAGGCACTCCCTCACAGACAGGATCCATTTTCAAATGAACCCATAGCCAGGTCCCATTGAGGCTTGCTAGAAATTAAGAGCCCCCAGTGTTAGAAGGTTGGAATGCCTGCGAAGAATGCCTCTCACAAATTCTCTTTTCTCTCTACTCTTTCAGATTTTTTTTTTTAATAGCCTAATGTGAGAGAGGGCATTCAAAAGTTGTGTCAAAAGTTTACAGAAATGATAGGCTCCTTTCTCAACTAACAATGAAATATAGCATCTATTATGTTGCCTTGGCTGAAACGGAGACAGGACAAATTCCATTTTAACACACAACCCCACAAATAACAGAAAGCCAGAAGCTAGAGAAAGTACACGAAGAAATCAAGAGATTTTCTTAATGGGTTATACAAATAAAAAATCCTACAGGGCAAGAACATAGCCAGACTTTAGGAATCGAAAGGAACTTGGTGCTGGGAAGTCAGGAAGCAAGGAGACTTGCTCTGGATTCTGAGTTACTAGCTCCTGCTTCTCTGGAAATGACTTTCAGCCCTTTCTCTTAGCGTATCTTCTTTTTCTGCTAGCCACTCCACCCTGTTGAAATTGAATGCCTCAGAATCTACAGTTTTTACATATTCTATGTTCAAGATATTAATCTAGAGTGAATTCAAATTTCTTAGTCCTAACTCCAAATTCCTAAAAGACAGAATGTGACTGGCACAGCTTTGATCAGTATCCAGGCAACTTTGGATGTGGAGGCAATGAACATTCTTGAAATCTATCCTGTGAGTGAAGGATTGAAGATCATGGGTAATTTTGAGCTAGGTAGATACTCCCAAGATACCTTCTTTACATAGTGGCAATAGATTGTGGAAACTGAAAGATATTATAGAGACAGAATCATCAGGCCTTGGAAGCCAAGTGAATATAAAGGGAGAGGAGAAGGAGTCAAAGATGTTGAAGGTCAAGTCAGAATAACTCAGAGGAGAGCAGGAACCATTGATTTTAATAGGGGACAAGAGGTGCCTGGGTGGTGCAGTCAGTCAAGCGTCTGACTCTTGGTTTTGGCTCAGGCCATGATCTCAGGGTCGTGAGATCAAGTCCCAAGTCAGCTCTGTACTCAGCATGGAGTCTGCTTGAGATTCTCTGCTTCTCTCTCTCTCTCTCCTTCTGCCCCCTCTCCCCCTTGTGTGCACTATTTCTCTTTCTTTAATAAATAAATAAATAAATAATTAAATAATTATATAAAATCTTGGAAAAGACAAATAGTGGGCAAAAGTGAAGGGTAATGGTTCTGTTTGTGTATATTGAGTTTAAGATTCTGATGTGACATCTGAATGGCAGTTGGTAAAATGGGCTAGAATTCAGGAGAGAGCTAAGAGCTGGATATGTTAATGTTTTCATTTATTTAATTGAAGAATTGGTTCTGAGTACCTTCTTTGTGGCAAGGGCTCTTTTAGGCCTTGGGAATACAGCAATGAACAGACAAGTAAGTGGTCCTAAACCAGGTCATTGTATCCTCCATGGTTTTATTAAAAGGCTTAAGAAATGATGAACTCTTCAAATAAGAAAAAAATTCATATGTTTCACATGAATTTTTCACAATGAATTTTGTGTCTCCCCCCAAATTCATATGTTGAAATTCTGAGCCCCGATGTAATTTTAGTAGGAAGCAGGATCTTTAGGAGGTGATTGGGTCACGAGGGCGGAGCCCTCAGGAGTGGAATTAGTGCCCTTATAAAAGAGACCTCAGGAAATCCCTTGTCCCTTCCACCAAGTAATGATTCAGTGAAAAGACAGTGGTCTCTGAACCAGGAAGCAGGTCCCCATCAGACATAGAATCTGCCAACACCCTGCTCTTGAACTTGCTAGCTTCCGGAACTGTGAGAAATGACTGCTTGCTGTTTAAGCCACCACCTAGTCTTTTTTTTCCCTTCATTTATAGCAGCTCAAATGGACTAAGACAATACACATATACTTAAGTGTATTTTTTTTTGGGGGGGGGGGAAAGTCCCTGGCTTTCTGCAAAATCTCAAAAGGGTACATGACCCCCAAAGAAGTGAAGAATTATAGGTACAAAACTGTATTTAGGCATTAAAACGAAATATATGGAAAGAATAGTTCAATGTCTTAATGTTGATCAATGATGTTAATCAATGCTGGCAGTATGAGAGAATGCAGAGAAGCCAGAAAGAAGCAGTCAAAGACACACTAACAGAGTAAGATTTTGAAACATTACCTAATGTGTTTTTCCTTCTTGCCAATTCCTTTTATGCACAGTTGCCGATAAACCCTGAGGCTGAGGCTTAATGTGTTAAGGAAACAAAGAATAGAGGAGGAGGGAGAGGGGAACCTCAGCAAAAAAGAGGTTTATTCTTTTTGAGTTCCAAAAGAAGTTCTTGAAAGCCAGTGATAGAGACAGTAACTCTGAAAGCGCTTCTTTTCTTCACTCCCCAATCCCAACACCCAGCTCAGAGTCTGGTGGACTCAGAATACTTTCTTCTCTAAACTATAGAATCTGTAAGAATTTATGATCATTGAAGAGCCGATGTGCACTACCGAAAAAAGAGTAGGAATCCTTTCTGGGCTAAAGAAAGAGAAAGGCAGGAGAGGAATAGGAAAGTAGAGCAGGAGAGTCTGGATACTAATGTGAGCTCTTCTCTCAGGGTCAAAATCTGGGTGAGAATAGAAATGCCCGGATGGGTTTGGGGACAGAAGCAACTTTTTCAAACTTTGGAAGGAGATAGATTTCCCAAGTGTCTTCTATCAATATGAAGTAGCCAGAAAAGGGGAGAAAGTTTTCTGGACAAGTCTAAGCAGAGTATGGCTTTAGATACCTTCCCCCCAACTATCTCCACCTAATCCCGGTTTCTTTGGATGTCTTTGAGACATAGAAGAAGTCCCCAAACAATTTTGTGTGTCTCATGAAACATCAGAATAGCTAAGGGCTGAGATGTAGACTTCCTGAAAGGGGTTACCATAAAAGATAACAGGACAAAGCTCAGCAGAGCTATTTGCAGAAGCTGAAGGGTGGTTAGCCAAAGTCCTGAATGAAAAGAAGATATGCGTAACTCTGAAAGGACCACAGTGCCAAATACTGAAAGGTAGGAGTGAGTCAGCAGAGGCAGTCACCGTGCACTTTCAGAGCAGGAGAATAGGAATGTCATCAAAGGCAAATTCCAGCAAAAAACTATCTCCCTTCAATGAGAAGCAAAGATAAGCCCTTGAGAGCTTAGATAAGTCTGGGGAGAAGGAAAAGAAAATGCAGAAGTAATCAATGAGATTTGTGCTTTAAAACAGAAAACCCTAAAACAACAACAAAAATAAACCAAAAATCCAGAAACCGCTCAATGATCCCAGTTTGATAAATTTAAGTTTTTTACCATTAATGGACATGAAAGTGACTAGGTGTATTTGGAATGAAATAAAATTTCAACTTTATTTAAGCTACATGGTATATAAAATTTATACCCATGACATAAAAATTAAATCAGGAAATTAAGGTATCAGAGGAACCTGGCAGAAGAGGGTTCCAAGTTGAGCTCCATCAAATCCTGAGAAGGTTGAACAAAGTTTTGTATCTTGGGGAGAGCCAAAGGGAGACTGCAAGTAAGGACTGAGTGCATGGTGGACGGAGAGAGTGAGTATTTCCAAAAAGATTAGCAATTTAAAAAAATGAATAGTAGCAAATTTCTTACAGCTTCTGCTTTCTTATTTGGAAAGTAAAGGAAAACAATACTTAAAAATGTAGAGTTGGCATTAGAATTAATGAAGGGATGTAAGAAAACATGCTTAAAATAGTGTCTGACCGGGACGCCTGGGTGGCTCAGTTGGTTGGATGACTGTCTTCGGCTCAGGTCATGATCCCGGGGTTCCAGGATCGAGTCCCACATCAGGCTCCCAGCTCCATGGGGAGTCTGCTTCTCCCTCTGACCTTCTCCTCGCTCATGCTCTCTCTCACTGTCTCTCTCTCAAATAAATAAATAAATAGAAAATCTTAAAAAAAAATAGTGTCTGACCATAACAGATGCTTTCTAAATATTAGTATTCTACCTTACTACCAATCTCTTTTCTTTGCCTTCTGGGAAAGAAAGAAATCAGCATCCTTATAATAATATTCCTACATCTGTTTGAGCATTGTTATTGTCACCGTCTGCCTTATTTATATGAAGAAGTAATACACACTCATGCATGATATGGTAGGGCTAAGAGGAGTCTTAGATCACATCATTAGAACTTAAGAAATTAGAAGTTTAGGGAAATGAAGTAAGGTTTCCATAGTAACATGAATAGGGAGTAGATCCAGGACAAGAACAAGGGTAATTGTTTTCCAGGGCAATATTCTTCCATTTAGTGTTTGATCATTTTCTAAAACTCCTGCTTGTTGTATTAGTCCAATCTCCAACTTGTACAAACACCATCATGGCCTCGACCCTGTGTCTCTTCCACATTGTTTAAAGTGTTGGATTTAATCAAAACTCGAAAGATGCCAAACTACGCTCTTCTATTAAGTCATCCATCCTGCATGGCATAGCAGACTTTGTGGCTTGGTTTGAGCAGTTCTTCATTAAACATTGATCACTACTCTGTGATCAGTTCAATCTGGCATCAGGAAATGCCTTCAAGTGCAAAAGAGACCATCTTTAATGCCCTTAAGATATTTGGCACCACTAAAAATTCAGGCAAACTGAGAAATAAGACAACTGTCTTTGTCATATAGCCACTTCCATGAGTCTCTTCCATTTTTTTTTTTTTTTTTTTTTTCAAAAGAAGACTTTTGTAAGTGGAGCAACAGATGGAGTCTCCTGTTTCCACTGAGATGTCAAGTTCTCACAATTAGTCCTGGGCTTAAATCTAAATTTCAGCCATTATGATCCCTGGGCACTCGGCTATGGAGAAGCCCAAATACCTCAACTCCTCCTGGAACAGGGACCTAGAGAGATTAAGCATGAGTATCTCTAAAAACAAATTAAGATAAAGAAAGATCAAACTAAGAAAGACCAGACTTCATTTCTTTTTCATTTCATTTCACGATTGCTATTATTTAAGATCGTCTTAAATGTTTGGAATTTCCCCCTCTTTAACTATGCTGACCTAACAGATTAGGTAGTAATAAAAACCAAATTGTGCTTAGCTAGTGGGAGGAGCTGGCAGCAGACTGGAAGGAGGAGAGAGAGATCAGGATATTTCTTCCCCAGTCTCCTACCATTTGGTGCTGCTGTTTGGGTGTGACTGCCATGGGTGTATTTTGCTGGATATTCTTCACTTTACATAATTTGGTATCTTTTGAGTTTGGCTTATATATCTTTGGAAATATTTTTACTCTTCTCTGCCCTGCTGTGGGCCCTAGAAGACTGACCTCTGTGGACGGTATCACTTGAATGCTGTTGCCTTTTGCCTGCCAGTTGGGCTCAGTTAGTAAGGGGGTACCAGGAGAAGACCAAGGCAAGGGTCTTTCTTCCCTTTGTTGCTATGCTTACAGCTTTCATTCTCCACTAATTACAGTTCCAGTCAGACAGCCCTTCTCCTATGACTCCAGTTCTCTTAGATTCCCACAACACAATTTCTTCTCCATTGGAATGGCTTCCTGATGTTGCTTTTTGAATTTCTTAGAACTATGTCTACTCATCTGTAAATAATCCTTTTATTAAATCACTTCAGTTAAAACATCTGAGAGGAGGGGCACCTGGGTGGCTCAGTGGGTTGAAGCCTCTGCCTTTGGCTCAGGTCATGATCCCAGGGTCCTGGGATTGAGTCCCACATCGGGCTCTCTGCTCAGCGGGGAGCCTGCTTCCCTCTCTCTCTCTCTGCCTGCCTCTCTGCCTACTTGTGATCTCTGTCAAATAAATAAATAAAATCTTAAAAAAAAAATCTGAGAGGAAATCTGTTTCCTCCTGGAATCTTGACTGATACATTTGGGAATGGAAGACATGACCAAAAGTCAAAATACTACACCTCATTCCACATGAGATTTGAGAGGAGAGATGATCAGGTGGAAGAATGAGGGACAGTATCTGGAATAGTGGGATAGTCAATCCCCAGGACAGGGAGATGTGCTTGAAAAAAGAAAGTGATAGGCCTGAGCATATAAATCAACTAGACCAAGAAATATCTCTCAGGATATTACACTGGAAGTTCCTGACATACTGATCATCTTCTACAACCCTAGAATCCAGAGTCTTCCTTGGAACATGACATTTTCACATCCTATAACAAAACTCACTCTCTTGTATCCTCCCCATTGCTATCTCCTGCTCAACCTCAGGCCTGGGCTTTGATTATGACCTACTAAGTGCCATCTTGATAGGTAACCCCTCCCCATCCTTCCAGATATCAGGTCACTGCTTGTGCCCTTTATAAGGTTCATATATAAGTTTACATAAGTTTATAACAACTTATAATTATTTTATGCATTTGTTCATTCTTTTTGTCTATTGTTCCCACTAGAATATGTTTCATGAAGATAGGAACTATTTCTGACTTGTTCAACATTATATCCCTATAGTATAGAATAGAGCCTAGAAGATGAAATATAACCAACAAGTATTCATTGAATGAACGAATGAATGAATGAGGGAGATTGATAACATGCATACTACGTTTTTGCCTTTATCCCAGCTAATTGTAGCAGGCTATTTAAGCCATTACTTTATGAAACTATCACTATGTTCCAAAAAACTCATTATTCAAATATAGGGAATGATAGCTGGAGATACCTGAGCTAAGAAGAATGTTAGAAAAATGTCTGAAGGAGGCATCTGGTTGCCTCATTTGGTTAAGTGTCCAATTCATGATTTTTGGCTTGGGTCATGATCTTATGGTTCATGAGACTGAGCCCTGATTCGAGCCCTAAGTCCACCTCCTTGCTCATTGGGAAGTCTGAATGAAGATTCTGTCCTTCTGCCCCTCCTCCAATTCTCAAAATAAATAAACAAATCTTAAAAAAGAAAGGAAAAGAATGTCTGAAGAGAAGTGAAAGGGACATAGACTTTGGAACCAATAGCCCTGGGGTAAATGGCAGGTCCCTCAATCAGTAGCTGTTTGGCCTTGGCCAAGTCGTTTACTATTTCTGAACCTCAATTTCTTCATCTGTACATGGAGATAACAATTCTAACTTGTGCGATTGATAGGCAATGCACTTGGCAACAGTGTGCACTCAGTAGATGCTACTCTTAGTGGCAACACAATTACTCTTTGATAAAATAAGATTGTTTACATTGCCATTGGTTAACAATCTTGTCTGTCTTCTCACAGTTGTATTTATCTGCCTATAATAGTGCCTGACGCTTTCAGATGCTCCTTACATGTTTGCTGAATGTGTATTACACCTGTGCTTTAAGAACAATAATTAAGATAGGTAGGATTTATTCAGATATTCTGATAAGCCCTTTATATACATCATCTTATTTTATATCTGCACAAAGTGCATATTATTATTTTTCCCATATTATAAATAAATTAAAAAGATGAACGTTAGAGAGAAGAAATAAGTTACTAAGTAAAGAATCTAAATAACTCCCCACTCATCCCATCAGCTTCCACCTTTCTGAGAAAGATGGGTATCAGTAGCTTAGTACCCCTCTTCCGAGGGTTGCCAGATCATGACCTTAGTGTTTTGAAATTGGATTATAACTTCTTTGGGGATTCTTCAGAGGTCCTAGATCTAATCTGTTTTATACTGCATTTCCAAGGCCATTTATGCATCTTCATTTCAAACCTGCATAATATGTAAGAGCTTTGAACAATAAAGTAGCCACTGAAAGAGTACATCTGCAGAATGAATAAATTATTAATTTTACTTATAATGCATTAAAAATGTATTAAAATGAGATATTCCTGATACCTCATTTCAGTAGCTCAGCTACATCTCGATACATAACCAGCATAATTAAAGAGGGTGGTACGTGGAGTTAGAGAAAACTGGGTCTATAGCCTGGCTCCTCTGCTTATTTAATAAGTGACTTTGTCCATGGATCTTGGGCTCCCTGAGCCCCAGTTTCTATCTGTAAAACAGAGTTCGTAACACCAATGTCACCCTCTGGCTATAGGTATTAAGTAGAAGATCTACATGAAAGCAACTTACACATGGTCCAGAGAATGGTGAAGTTCATGGAAATGTTCATTTGTCTTCACTCTAGTGATTTTACCTGCAGTCTTAACAAACAAGTAAATATTCTTCATTTGGTATTTTTCACAGCTATTTTGATTGAGTCTTCAAGGTCAAGGTAAAGTACTTTAATGCAGCAATTTTGGAGAAAGTTCCCTTGCCAGTTTTTATTGTGTTTTTTTTCTCAACAAATTACAAAACCTAGCCTTCAGATGTACATATCAGATTTTTGTGAAGAGAGCATTTACTAAAATATAAACATGGAATGAGGGGCGCCTGGGTGGCTCAGTGGGTTAAGCCGCTGCCTTCGGCTCAGGTCATGATCTCGGAGTCCTGGGATCGAGCCCCGCATCGGGCTCTCTGCTCGGCAGGGAGCCTGCTTCCCTCTCTCTCTCTCTCTGCCTGCCTCTCTGCCTGCTTGTGACCTCTCTGTCAAATAAATAAATAAAATCTTTAAAAAAAAAAAATAAACATGGAATGATTAAAATCTTTGGCATTTGCTTTTCAGCATATTATGTGTAAATAAAAACTCCTCACATCTGCCAAAATCTCTCCAGAGTTTAGAAGATTTGGGCTGGTTTTCTCTTTTATTTTAAGGCCAGAGGTGGAGGATTACATTATCTAAAACAACAGGAAATGATTCAGATCAGAACCATCTCTGATCTCTAAGGTTCAGGACCTTTTATCAAAAGGTGTTTCCTTTGTTGATTCATTTGTTTAAATATATATTAAGGATTGGTTATGTTGGTACTCTGTGCAAGGCGCTGAGATGAGCAGTTCATCTTCTCAGGGAATCTCTCATCTGGAAGGGAGAGAAAACATGTATTTAAGTAGCCATAATGCAAGGTTAACTTTGGTAAACACCACAGGGATGTTGAGGTAGAGTATTATGGGATATAAAGGAAGGAGAATTTGTTTTTCGTGGAGGAGAATGCTTCTGTGTACTTGGGTCCCTTGGCAGCTATGGTGCAAGTAAGTCACGTTGCATTCTAGTCATTGACTTTTCTGACTTTCTGGCTAGCCAATGAACTGGGAGCAGAGACCAAGTCTTCCTCTTCCAAAGAAGCCAGGAAGGAAGAATGGATTTCAGTGTTGTCTGTGCAGTTTAAATTCATCACAGTCAGATGTTTTGGGATTTGGTAGGGATTATGCACTCAGGTAGGAGCCTGGGTTTGGACTGCTTCCAGAATAGTGCAGGGTTTGCCGGACGACAGTGGCACAAAGCGCTGGGGAAGGTCAGCCATGCTCAGTGAAGAAAGAAAATGCCATTCTTCTTCCTTAGCCTCTGGCTCAAAGTTAGCGGTAGTGACATGGGGCTCGAATGCAGGCATGTAGGTGTGAAAATGCCTGAATGGGTGATGAGTATTTAGGAGGCCAAGTGTTGTGAGGAGCACTGGGTGTTATACACAACTAATGAACTGTTGAACACCACATCAAAAACTAATGATGCCGACTAACTAAGCATAAAAAAAATTCAAGAAAAAAGTGAAAAGCAGTGGAATAAAGAACACACTCAAGAGTAATCACTTAGATGGGGCGCCTGGGTGGCTCAGTGGGTTAAAGTTTCTGCCTTCGGCTCAGGTCATGGTCCCAGGGTCCTGAGATTGAGCCCCGCATCGGGCTCTCTGCTCAGCAGGGAGCCTGCTTCCTCCTCTCTCTCTACCTGCCTCTCTCTCTGCCTACTTGAGATCTCTGTCTGTCAAATAAATAAATAAAATCTTTTTTTTTTTAAATGTAACCACTTAGAGAATAGTTTCCTTTTTCTCCCAAACCTTCTGAAAGCATTGTCTTCTAAAAGGGTAAGGACTAATTCTGAAACTCTCCAAAATTCTAGAGAGGTAATATTATAGAAGAGTAATTTGGGGGAAGTTTGGGCTCATTCCTGTCTTCTAGCAGGTGAGATATTGACAAAAACCTCACTAGCGATCTAAGACGGTGCTGTAAGAATTCAGTCGTGAAAAATTTCTAACCCTAGGGGAAATGGTCTCTCTACACAATCCTCCTTTCCACTGTAAATTTGTTTTAAGCACAAGCAGTTGTCCCAATGCACGATGATTTCCAGAGTACAAGAAAGTTGTACATAGAAGAATGCTATATTTTCTATGGGAGAGATTTAGTGGAGTTAAGTGTCTCTCAGAAGAAGGGTCTGGGACTGCCTGCATCAGAATCACTTAGCAAGTGGGTTAAAAGGCAGATTCATCATGCCCATCTCAGACTTAGTTAATCAGAATCTTTGGGAGAATGGTTTGGGAATCTCCATTTTAAACACACCCACGTTTGACTCTGGTGTCCACTAAAATATATGAACCACTGCTACATTCTCCAGCCTTTATGAGCCAAGGAGGGCCTCTCCTTGTGTCTGAAGATAAAACTACTAAACT
The DNA here is from genome assembly GCF_902655055.1 of Lutra lutra. Taxonomy (NCBI): domain Eukaryota; kingdom Metazoa; phylum Chordata; class Mammalia; order Carnivora; family Mustelidae; genus Lutra; species Lutra lutra. Next base: position 47,598,474 of record NC_062290.1, on the reverse strand, counting down.
CATGTATTCTAAGGCCTTCTTCTGCTGTTAGCCTGGACCAAGGAGCTTGAGGAAGTGGGTGAGAGGCCGAAAGAGACAAAACAGGCATCGAAGTCTCGCACACAGAGCTGTGGGAGTCACTTCAGGGGCTAAATACAGGGTCAGAACAAGCTGGAAATCATAATTTTGGCAGACAAATAGTCAAAAAGAGGAGGGTGCCATTGCCAAATGGCTAATCAATGCATGTGGTTAAAAATCTAAGTTAAAAATGAGGCATCAGGGGCTCCTGAGTGACTAAGTCATTGGGTGTCTGCCTTGGGCTCTGGTCAGATCCCAGGGTCCAGGGATGGAGCCCTGCATCGGCCTCCCTGCTCAGCAGGAAGCCTGCTTCTTCCTCTCTCGCTCCGCCTCCTTGTGTTCCCTCTCTTGCTGTCTCTCTCTCTCTCTCTCTCTCTGTCAAATAAATAAATAAAATCTTAAAAAAACAAAATTTTTTTGTGAGACATCAGCCTGCAAAACTTAAGAAGGGCCAGGAGAGTCGGGGAAGCTGAAGACCAGATCTAGGACAACAACGATATGCAAGATCCAACTGCACAAGGCTAACGTTTGCCTCAGCCAACAGCCTTTAAATGCTTTCTGTAATAATAGAAACCACGACCCAAACTGGGCCAGACTGAGACTCATGAACAATGAAGACAGAGGTGAAGTAGAAAATTAGAGCGTATGGTGATATGCAGACATTATTTCCCTGCCAAAAAACAACATCCACGTGTGTCAACTATACTCAGAAAAAAGTTATTAAAAAAAAAAAAAAAAGAACAACATCCAGTTTGAGTTCCCAAATGCTGCAGAATTGCTTCACCAATAAGGATAGTTAACTTTTACTGGGTACATCGCTGTACCGGGCACAATTTGAAACATCTTGCAAGTATTATCTCATTTAAACCTCACACCCACACTCTGAAATTGTTAACCATTGACAATGGCTGTTCTATAGACAAAAGAACTGAGATAAAGAGAGGTAAGCCACTTGCTCAGTGCCAAAGCTGGGATTAAATCCAACCCAAGCAGTGTTGATCTAGAATCTGAATTCTTTTTTTTTTTTTAAGATTTTTTTTTTTTTTAATTTGACAGAGAGAGAGAGAGAGATCACAAGTAGGCAGAGAGAGAGAGGGGAGGAAGCAGGCTCCCTGCTGAGCAGAGAGCCCAATGCGGGTCTCGATCCCAGGACCTGGGATCATGACCTGAGCCGAAGGCAGAGGCCATAACCCACTGAGCCACCCAGGCGCCCCTAGAGTCTGAATTCTTAACCACCATTTCATGCTATCTGCTGCCAAATAGATACTTCTATAAGATCAAACTCTCAGTTGCAATGAACTATTGACTCAGTCATTATGGTCGCTGTTACATTGTCTATAAAATCAGTGAGCGAATTTAGAAGTTCTCTGTACAGCATGACATACCATTAATGCTTAAAATGCATATCCTGTCCTGTATATGAACGCTCACATTTGACATCACAGATAGTAGATCTGTGGTATGATGTGGTTTTCACAAAAAGCAATGCCAACAGAATTTGCAAGATAAATAGGTAACCAAAGAACCTCCAGAGATCCAACTCTGTGTGTGTGTGTGTGTGTGTGTTTGTGTGTGTGTGTAATTGACCTCTATAACTCTTTTGTTCTGCATGCATTTTTCTTCATTCATTTCTGGCTCAGGTTATGTAGACTTGTTCAAACATTTTTTTTTTTTTCAAATGTACTTTGTGCACGTACACAGAAGAAGCTATTTCTTTTATCTCACATCTCTAGAGTTTGTCTTCCTGCCTGAGGCTCCAAGGCACACCAGGGCCACCGGGAAAGGGGGAAACAAAGAAAGCCAGCACAGGGGTGATTAAGAAAGTCTTGGGATGACAAAACAAAATGGAGGTACCTTCGAACTGAATGAAAAGAAGCAGAACAGAAGAATATTTCCTAAAGGTTTTATCATGCTTTTATGATACCCAGAGTTTTCTTTACATTTCTAGGTCATTTTTTCTTCTTAATGTCCAGCATTCAAGGATGTCCCTGGGAAAGTCTAATCTTCCCAAATGCACTGACAGTTGTTAATTACCAGTCTATAGTTATCTGTAACTAAAAGCTAGTCTCTTCTTCCCCATGCAGAGTTGAAGCCCCTTTTTTTAAAATAGCAGCAGCTGAAACCACATACACACACACACACACACACACACACAATCCAAATACATTAATAAAGTAAACTTCTGGCTTATTTGGTAAGTTATAGGAAGTATAATAATGTGTAAGAAGGAACCAAGATGTAATTCATTAGATTAAAGATATTCTTAGATATCTCTTCCTATAACCTACAAAACAAAACAAAAAAGTGCTCTGAACACGATGGGAAGTGTTCTCATAAGGATATCAGATAAATAATGTGAACTGGCTTAGCTTTTTTTTTTTTTTTTAAGATTTTTATTTATTTATTTGACAGATCACAAGTAGGCAGAGAGGCAGGCAGAGAGAGAGAGGAGGAAGCAGGCTCCCCACTGAGCAGAGAGCCCAATGCGGGGCTCGATCCCAGGACCCTGGGATCATGATCTGAGCTGAAGGCAGAGGCTTTAACCCACTGAGCCACCCAGGTGCCCCCCGGCTTAGCTTTTTAAAACTTAGTTTCTCCAACATTTTTAAACCTTTCTTGGCCTCTATTTTTACTCTTTACTATTAAAAACACCTGTCGATATTACCAATTACAAGTTGTGAAGGAAAGATGTGAATTAAGGGAGGAAGAGTTAACACTACTTTTTATATTCAGAATAAGCTGAAACTAAGAGAACAAAGTGAGAAAGCTCAAAATAAATATTTAGTAGACTATAGAAAGCAAAAATGTTTATGTGAATCACATTATTGCTACTTTTTAGAATATGTTAGAATCAGTTTGAAATTACATAGCGCTCTTTCTAGATCATTTGGAGTCATTTTCCCCCCAGACATAGCCACTGTGCTGAATTCTGATGGTATCATGCAATTCTGCTTACACACATATGGCACATTACATGTGTGTATGCTGCAAATGCTATAAGGGTGCAAAACGGGGTGGGTAGGAAATGATTGTGGTTCCTGCCTCGATGCGCAAAGAGGTTATTACCTTAAAAATGTGATCAGTAATGTTGGTGATATTATTTGTGCAACTGGTTGTTTGGCTTTTATTTATAAAAGGACAAGGATCCAGCAAATCCCTCTCAAAGGGCATGAATGGCCTTTACTCAGAAAATGCCAGGGCAAAAGATTTCTATCACTTTACGGTTTCTCTTTCAAATGTCCTACAACCTGGCCTTGAGAGAAAATGCATTTGCTGTGGGCAGTGATGGAGTGCTTTGTGGAAGGTTTGGAAATATGCAAATTAATCAAAACACATCTGTACATCCTGAGGTTTTTTTTTTTCCTTTTTCTTTTCTTTGTTTTTCCTTTCTTTTCACTCCTCTTTTCTTTTTTCTTTTCTCTTCCGTTCCTTATTTTTCTTTTCTTTTTAATTTTCCTATTCTGCCTTACCTCTTGAATCTCTGAGGCTTGTAAACCAGACTTTTAATAATGATGTGTCTACCCATCAGACTGCACAAACAGCTCCCAGATGGTCATGTACACAGCTGAGTGAGGAGAACCAGAGGGTTTAAAGCATAATGGTAACAACAGTACATTCTACAGTTCACTTAAGCTGTAGCTTTTAATTAAATATTTGTAGTGTCATTGGAAGCACAAACACTCACCTGACGTTTAAGTGGTTAATTTTTTCAGGAAGAAGAGCCTCAGTTGAAATTATTTAATATGTCTGAGTCAAGTCTATTTTTAGAAATAATGAACAAAAATGTTCTGAAATCTAGTTGATCTGAGGTTCTGAAAAAAAATTAGGAAATTAAGAGTTATGGAAGATATGCACAAATTAAGAGATATGGAAGGCAGATCTTTACTTCTCTTGTAAGTATCCTTCAAATTAAACTTTTATCCTCGTTTAAGAAAATGGTTCCCTCCCCCTTTTTAAAAAAAAAGTCAGTGACTTCTATGCCGGCAGTTAGCATTTTGTAGGTGATAAAACATAAGTTCCTATTCTATTAAGTAAAACAAATCAGGTAGGTGAGAGATAATGTCCTCTCCTGCCATTTTTCTCTAAAACTTACTTTCTCAGTTTTGCTAAGCCTTAAGACTACACATCCTGAAAATCAAAAGTAATTATGCAAGAAAAATGTGAATCATAAGGCCACTAAAACAAATTCATAAAAGTTTATTTTACTTCCTCTTAAAGGCAGTGTCATTCCAAGAAACTTGAATTTATGAATATTCCACAGAGAGTTATGTGGTCAGTAATCTGCCCTGCACAGGAAAGGTGAATCAGCAGTTCTTCTGTGACCAAATGGTTTACTCTTGTTATTTGTATTTTCTTTTTCAGAATACCTAGTCAGTATCACACACACATAAACCATTTCTTCTGACAATAAACGGTACCATGGTGTGCTTTGAGAACCCATCTGTAGACTCTGTTGACTTAATAAATACGTATTTTCCCTGATTCTCCTGGATTATCCCATGGCACATTTGTGGAGTTGAGCTCACACATACCACAGTGCCAAGTGGTCACTGTAATTATTTCTTGTTTCCAGGGAAATCTTGGTTTAGCACAGTAAAATAGCTGTAGGCCTAGTGGTAAAATTAAGTCGATGAGTATTTCTCAGTGTTTACTCATGATGTTCCAGTACTGCTTTATCAATGCAGGAAGAGAGTTTTATTATTCTGTGTGTGACCAGTATTTTTTATAAGATACATTTGATTCTTGAGAACGTTTGGAGCACCTGGGTGGCTTAGTCAGTTAAGCATTTGCCTTTGGTTCAAGTCCGCTCAGGTCATGATCTCAAGATCCTGAGATCAAGCCCCGCATCGCATCGGGCTTCCTGCTCAGCCGGGAGTCTGCTTCTCCCTCTCTCAGCTCATGCTCTCTCTCTGTCTCTCACAAATAAATAAATAAAATCTTTAAAAAAAAAAAAAAAGAAAAGAAAAAAGAGAATGTTTGTTGAATAAATGAATAATATGCAAAATTCAACCACCACTTATTTTTCTGCTCAGATATCAGCTTGGCATGCTATTGGGGTTAATGCCAATGTGGGATATCTGCACTAAGAGGCACATGGGTTTTTTTTTCTCAGGAACTACAGAGTCTTTCCTGCTTGAGACAGGAGAAGCAGAGTAGAGAACAGCAGCATTAACCCAGCATCTCCCAGGTGCTGTGGCTTGGTACTTTACATACACTATAGTGTGTGGTCCAACAGAAACACCAAGAAAAGAACACTAGTATCCCCATTTTACAGGTGAGAAAATAGGGTTAGAAGGATGTGATTCTGAAATCCTTCCAAAGGAAAACTGGGTTAAGATTAGAATGTAAACAAAAGTTATAAGTTATATCATCTGATGGTGGCTGAGAGGTTACCATGTAACGGAAGAAAGAATTATATGAATCTTATTAATTTCTCCTGTTTGGTGAAACACACACACACACATAAGCACACACACACACACGCACACGCACACGCACACACACACACACACACACACACTAAAATAGGAAGGCAAGTCTTGGAATTCAGTCTTTGCAGGTCCCAACTCATACCCTCAATTACATTTTTAAGTCCTTCATTTTATTACAGAAATAAGACTCTTCCTGACTTACTTCTAACTGCATTTGAAAGGATTTATATAAGATTCATTTAGAGTGAAGCCCATGAAAACTTCCTTTTCACTTGACTTTTTAAGTCAGGTGAAACTGAAAGAGAAAGTAAATCAGATAAGAAAACTTTTGTATTTTTTGCTATAGTCTAAGCACTTTGAATGGTATGTGTAAAGAAGGGGCTGTGTTTTTTAATCTGCATTTGTTTAATCACAAAAATAATTTAAAGTTCCATGTAGGTTGGGATGAATACTTATAAAAACTATGACAAATTGAGGATTTAAATTCTTATATAGAAAAGGATTACACAAATTTATAAGAAAATCTGTAAGACCACCATGTAAACACAGGAAAAGTATAACTACATTTCACACAAAAGGAAATATAAGAGGTTCAAACATTTTTAAATCTTTAACACTGCTGGTAATTGAAAATGAAAATGAAGAGAACAGCTTAATTCTCTTTTCTCCTATCAATTAGCATGGTTTGTTTCTTTAGAATTCACAATGCAAGTAGAAGTATACATTTTAATTAGCCAAAAATTTTGTGGAACAATTTGCAAATACATATCAAAAAAGCTTTGAATATGCTTCTAGGGTTCTACTCTGAGGAAATATTCTGAAATGCAAGCAAATATTTAAATATAAAGATATACTTTATAAAGGAAAAAAAAAAGCCTTAAATGTCCTCAAATAAGAAGCACATATGAAGACCATAAGTGACCCTGGAAATTAGATTCTTATGACCTAACAATAATGAGGAAAAACCAGGCTATAATATTACATTACAGTTAAGCCCAAACATAGAAAGTATAGAAAATTGTATTTAGATATATAAATATCAGTGATAATCTCTGAGTTATTTTTTCTATTGGTTTTGCTATAGTTTTCTGTGTTTACAAGTTTATTTTTATAATTCAAAAAAAAATAATAGAAGAAAGGAGGAAAAAACAGAATGAAAAAAGTCCTTTAAACATATAGGCTGGGGGCGCCTGGGTGGCTCAGTCAGTTAAGCATGTGCCTTTGGCTCTGGTCATGATCCCAGAGTTGTGGGATAGAGCCCCACATCAGGCTCCCTGCTCAGCGGGGAGCCTGCTTCTCCCTTACCCTCTGCTCTTCCCGCTGCTTGTGCTCTCTCTCTCTCTCTTTCTCTGTCAGAGAAAGAAATAAAATCTTGAACAAAAAAATATATATAGGCTGAAAAAGATGCAGAAAGAGCAGAGGAATTTATCCTGGACATCCTGGACCTGAAGTTCCTTTGCAGGCCACCTAGGGTCAAAAATCCAACCCAAACCAGGTATTGGTTTAGTTGACCACCAGGTCTGCGTAATATGACACCATGACATAGTGACGATCCAAGGAAATGCACTAGTGGGGAGCATTAGTCCAATGTCTAGAAGAAAGGAGGTGGTTGGCTCTGTGCACTCTGAACTCACCAGACCCCATCTGGAGCGTGAGGTAGTGCGTGCTCCACACCTAAAGCAGAACGGTCAGTGACTGAGGTCTGTCCAGAAGACGGGGCCACAACAGTAAAATGCATGGAAACCCTATGACTTCTCAGCTTAAAATCATCTCTGGTTTCTTATGACTCTCAGAATAAAGTCCTAAACCCTGTAAGACTATGCCTCATCTTATAAGATTTCCCCCTTTGCTCACAAAGTTCTAGTCACACGTTTCCATCCCTTGGATCCGTCAAGCTCCTCCCCACTTCAGATGGATGGCAGGTACCGCCTCCCCAGCCTAGACCTGCCCCCAGGCCTCTATCTTCATCCCCTCCGCCTCCTCACCTTGTCTCCTCCACAAACACACTTTCTTGCCTGGCCAATTCTTGCCTTTTTTCAAGTCTCACATCAGATATTTCTTTCCTCGGGAATACTTTCTGACCTGCCACCTAGGAAAAGCGCCCATTACACACTCTTATTTTATCCTGCAGTTGTCTCTGGTTAGTTATCGTTCTTATGTTTGTTTTTCTCGTAAGGTAGGAAACCCTGTGAGGACAGTATTGGGTGTCTCATCGTGTGTCCTTGTCCATCTGGACTGCTGTAACAATAATCATAGACTGGGCGGCTTAGAAACAACAGAAACTTATTTCTTACAGATGCGGAGGTTGGGAAGTCCAAGATCAAGGTGCTTGCAGTTTCAGAGTCTGATGAGAACCCTCTTGCTTAGTAGATGGCCAGTCTCCTTGCTGTGTCTTCACATGGATGAAAGGCTGAGGGAGCTCTCTGGGGTCCCTTTTATCCGGGTTTAATCTCATTCATGAGGGCTCTACCAGTAACCTCCCCAAGGCCCTGTCTCCTAATACTATCAACACTAGGGGTTAGGATATTAACAAATGAATTTGGCGGGGAACACAAACATTCAGTAGATAGCACAATATATATCCAGAATTTAATGCAGTGTCTGGCACATACTGTGGGCTATTTGTTGAATGAATGAATGAATAAATTTTGTGAAGTCCATCTGTCTGTATGTTTTTATGACTACCCTTTACTTTTACACCTTAGTGTCTCCTCCATGCTTAGAAAATGGGATTCTTTTTTGAGAGAGAGTGAGCACACACACAGGGCAGGGGGGTGGAGTGCAGAGGGAGAGAGATAATCCTAAGCAGGGTCCATACTTATCAGGGAACCCAACATAGGGCTGTATCTCACAACCCTGAGATCATGACTGAGCTGAAATCAAGAGTCAGATGCTTAACCCACTGAGTCACCCAGGCACCCCAAGAAAATGGGATTCTTAATATGAAATAGGAGAAGACAAGTAGGAGAAGAGGGAATATGATAGCTCCCTATCATGTAGACATTCTGTACAACACCATAGTGAGAACTAAGCTAGTTACAGTTCCAAATTCATAAGGAAGAACTTCTCAAAAATTAAATTAGTGCCTTGTGTAGTAATGAATTCTCTTTTATGAAGTGTGTACAAGTCATAATTTAATATAAGCATGGGTTGGAATTGTTGTAAAAGAGATTCTTATATTAGATAGTCAGATCTGATGACTTTTAGGATCACTTAAAAGTATATGATTCTGTGACCTAGCAATCTCTTTGGCTACAGAGGCACTACATAAGGAAGAGAAGATTGAAGACAAAACGGGGCATGGAGCTAAACAAGAAAAACTTGGGGAAGGAAAGGAAATGTAACACTGTCTCCAAACATTTGATCTCAATCATTTTGAACCTTCTCTGAGGATAGGGTTGGCAGGCCTCCCAGAGAAACCAAAACAAAGCAACCTAACAGGGCATCACAAAGGAAAGGGGACCTAAGCTGGGAGATGAGAAGATGAAAGCCCTGCCTTTAGACTCACTGAGGAGGGAGAGTGGGGGCGTGAATGGCAGGCTTTCTCTTCAGGGTCCGTTTCAAAGCCCTTAAAGGCACACCTCTGAAAGGAGCGTTCTCCGCAGAGAGAGAGAGCAGATCCCTGAATCCAGAAGTCTGGGCATTAATGACCGCGGCTGAAGGAACGGGATGAAATGTCAGGACAACTGCTTTCGTGTCTTCGTTCTCCTTAACGCAAACGTGTGTCATCATTCTGGAATGAGCAAGGCCTGTTCAACAAGCCCAGCTTTTATCGTCTCCTTTGTGTTTGCTTATTCACAGCTCAGAAATTGCCCAATGGCCTTCTTACTCTTGAATCAAAAGAATGAACACTGCTGTGGAAAGAAAAACCAACTTCCATTTGGTTTATGAGAAAGATCCACCAGATGCCTCTGCTTGAGGGCCGAAAGAGGAAAATGAAGCTATGCTGTGTAGCTTTGCCTTAAGGTGGTGACTTCTTCCAACTGTAACGTGGAGACTCCTCTTGAAATTGAGCTCAGCTTTTTTTTTTTTTTTTTGACTGCCACTAAAATATTGAATACCTATTGTGTGCCGTGTTTCAGGCAATGTGCTGAGTGATTTGTACACATTATCTCCTGAGTCTTAAAAAACAGTCTGGAGTATGGGGCTCCTGGGTGGCTCAGTCGGTTAAGCGTCTGCCTTCGGCTTGGGTCATCATCTCAGGGTTGTGGGATTGAGCCCCGCATTAGGCTCCCTGCTCAGCGGTGAGTCTGTTTCTCCCTCTGCTCCTCCCCTCAGTTCATGCCCTGTTTCTCAAACAAATAAGTCAATAAAATATTTTTTTGAAAAAGAGTTTGGAAGTAGATGCGATTACAATCCCTATATCTGAAAACTGTGTGCTATTATTATAAGAATTGAAAAAGTGTGATAGTATCCTAATCAGGAAACATAATATTACATTTATTTTAACTTTATCATTAAAAATTTTAACCTACTACAAAGAAGAGAGTATATTAAAGTTCTATCAGTCACCTCACATTTTACCATATTTCCTTCATCTATTTTCTCTTTGCTCCAGACACCAAGCCTTTTAGTCCCTAAATGTTTCAGTATGCATCTCTAAAAATTAAACATATTTTCTTACATGCTATTATCACTCTTAAAATAATTAACAATTTCTTATCCTCTCCTACCTAGTCTATACTCAGATTTCCCATATTGTGCCCAAGTTTACTATCAGTTTTTCACAATTATTAAATTAAATTCCTCAAAATAATGACAAGGAGTTGTAAGAAAACTTGCTTCTACAAACAAAGCAAAAGTGGGAGGGATTTGGAAGCAGAGTGAAGTGGGATCGATACCTACTTGGGTTTACCCGGGTCATTCTGGGAGCTCACTCTAAGCCACCAGCTCTACTCTCAGACCCCACCTGGATCTGAGCTCAGGTGAAAATCATGGCACAGGGCTTAAGAGCATGGACTCTGGAACCAGAGTCCAAATTCATTACCTATTAACTGAGCAACCTTGGACCAGCTCATTTCTCCGTGCCTTAGTTTTATTATGTGTAAAAAAGGAATACAAACAGTATCTTCCTTAGAGAGTTATTAGAAGATCTAAATGATATAATATGAGAATTAAATGACACTGAAAAGTGTCAGGCAGTTAAGTGCTCAATAATATTATTGTCGTTGTCATTGTCATCATCATCATCATCATCACCATAGGCATTGGCTTTAGGTTAAAAACTGGTCCTTGGGTGCCTGGGTAGCTCAATGGGTTAAAGCTTCTGCCTTCGGCTCAGGTTGTGATCCCAGGGTCCTGGGATAGAGCCCTGTATCGGGCTCTCTGCTTAGTGGGAAGCCTGCTTCCCACCACCCCCCGCCCCCGCCTGCCTCTCTGCCTACTTGTGACCGCTGTCAAATAAATAAATAAAATCTTAAAAAAATAATAAATAAATAAATAAAAACTGGTCCTACAGTTGTAGGAATGATAGAAACTGAGAATGAGGACGATGGCTGGATTTCAATGACTTTGCACAATTTTTTTTTCCAAATTCCCTTTTTATATTGTCATATGATCCTTTCCACAAGAAGTTATTTTATTTTATTATTATTTTTTAAAGATTTTATTTATTTATTTGTCAGAGAGAGTGAGCACAGGCAGACAGAGTGGCAGCAGAGGCAGAGGGAGAAGCAGGCTCCCTGCTGAGCAGGGAGCCTGATGTGGGACTCAATCCCAGGACGCTGGGATCACGACCTGAGCCAAAGGCAGCCGCTTAACCAACTGAGCCACCCGGGCGTCCCCACAAGAAGTTATTTTAAATCCCCCTGTTTAGAGGTGGTAAAAACAAGCACCCAAGAAACCTACTGTCTTGAGCTAGTGTCCAGCCCCTTTGTGTGGCCCCCTCCAACCCAGCATCCACCTCTGGCCTCTGCAGAAGAGGGAACTTTTGGCCTTTTCTAAGCCAAGGACCTCATGTACCTCATAACTACCACTTCTTTCCATCAGCTCTCCTCACTTATCTAAATCACCAACCTCAAGTCTCACTTTCTTTTGCTCTCTAGCCTTGTCTTTTTGCCCATCTACCAGTTCAGGTTCTCTTATTTGAACTTGGACCACCCTATTCTGTCTTTTTCCTTATTGTGTTTCAACAAAGGCAAGTCATTCAACAAGCCATAGAGAACAACCTACTCTATGGTAGGCACCATGGCTAGCACTGAGAATACAGAAGTGAATAACAGGACATCTCTACTCCAAGGAGTGTGGGATCTAAGGATCTCACTGAAGTCTTCCATGATTTGCCAGCTTCCCAAGTATTGCTTATATGCTACTGGCTGGAGAGCTACTTGTCTGGTCTACTCTTGCTTTATAAGAGTGTCACAGAGAAAGAGACATAACAGCCTATATTATCGATCACCAGTGGACGAGTTATATTATACTGATCTGTGTATTGGGGTGGCTATTTAAAAATTTCTTCCATTTAGTCTACTAATATTTATGATTGTCATAAAAATAATTTTTGACAGTGTTGTAAACTATTAAGCAGAATTGGAAGAGTAACAAAAAATTAAATTAGAACTGTTCCAGACCTACCAGTCACAAAGTAAAGGAAGCTTTCCAATTACACATATGGACTCCAATTCTGCAGAATTCCTATAAAAATAAACTATTTCTCTTTCCTCCCAACACTTATTTCTGAGCCCTCATTGGTTGGGCTGTTGTAAAAGTACTTCATGAGATTGGACGACTGTCCACGTTTTCAGCAAATGGAAAATTGAAGGCGATTCAAGATGAAGCTCCGTAAAGAGAAGGATGGAGTACTAATTCTCTGAGCAAGCCTTAGAGAAGATTCTCAGTAAATAAATGGCCAGCTCTTTGCATGTAACTGGTCTCCTCCATCCCCAGGTGCTTTCACTGAGCTGCCACAGTCCAACTTCTCCTTCTTCCAACTCAGGAGGATGGTTCTGTGTACCTCTACTCAGCACTTTAAAAAAAAAAAAATGGAGAGTAAAACACGAAGCACTTTGATTGAAATTGTACCTAAAAAGCCTTAGTCAATTCCTGATATTTTGAGGCACAAGCCTCAAAATTAGAAAGGATGATTCAGAGTCATTAAGCAGGGATCTGATAGAAGTACTAAGAACAAAGAGAGAACCCAAGTTCAGAGCCTGAGGAGTCCTATCATGGGGCAGGCAGGAGGTGCAGGGAACAGGAGGCTGGCCGGGAGCCCCAAAATTCTGACTTATAAAACCTACCTTGTGACAGACACAGGGTTATGCTTTAAGTAGATACTATATCTTATAGTTCTCAAATGAGTCCAATATAGGCCAGGGAAGGGTAACTTAGAACTGTGCTCTATTGTTAACCTACTAGAAAGCCAGCATAGAGTTAGAGGACGCCCCTCATGACCGAGGAATTGGACTAACTTTGAGCTACTCGCTTAGCCTCTAGGGGACTTCATTTCCTCTTCTGTAAAGAGGAGATACTAATAGACCCAACTTCATAGGATAATGTGAGCATTTAACGACCATTCCATGTAAAGCACTCAACACATACTGAGAACTCAGTAGATAGTAGCCATTTTTATCAGAGAGGCCTTTCCTAATACCTTTTATGAAATTCTCTGTCATTCTCTGAACCCTGAACCAGCTTTATTTTTCTTCTTAGATTCATCCCACTAAGCATCGTAAATGTTTATCCGTTTCTAGTTATTCTCCCTTATACAGAATGCAAGCTTTTGTTTCCTACTTATCCCCAGTATGTAATAATAATTTAAAAAAAGTAGCTGAGATGTATAGTAAGTGCCCAGTGGCCATCTGGCAAGTGAATAGATGAACTTGTCAAGGTCCTACAGTTAATGAGAGCTGAACTGAACAGGATTCCAGCTCAGGGCTGTTTAGCTCTTCGTTAAGCACTTTCTACCATAACAGAAACCGAAAGTTCCAAAGCTATAGATTATTACACTGTGTGAAGTGTATCATTTTAAGTATGAAAATACTGCGACTAAAAGTACCTTGTACACCAAGCCTGGAGACTTGAGGTCTTATCAGTTCTTAGCTATGTGACCATGGGTGACTCAATGCATCTCATCGGTCTTTATTTCCTCATTTGAAAATGAGAAGATTAAATAAAATTATTTCTCTGATTTCTTCAGTTCGATTTTTTCCCTCTGATTCTATTCCAAAGAATTAAATTCATTAGCAAATAGTTTTATACCGTGGTATATTTTTGTATTCAAAGCATCTCTCTCTGTCCTTTTTCCTTCTACAGTGAATAAAGAAGAAAGTTAGAAAAGAAATTACAAAGAGAATTGTGTAGCAGCTAGCAATCTAATTGTGCTGTAACCTACATTGATTTTTCTCCTTGAAATCACCCTGTAAAATCTCAGCTATTCCAGAGAAATCACTCTTTGCATATTTGGCTGCAATGACGAGGGCCCAAATAGCAAATAAGTTTTATCACTGGTGACAGAAAGAAGTGTCTGGGAACAAAGCCAAGTGGAAATCTAACCTGCTCCCAAAGGCAGCCAGTGTTCTTTGATTGCTCACTTCACTAAACTCCTCTGACTCTTAAGATCTTTAACATAAAAGAAAACTGTCAACCATTGTTTACCTAGGTAAAGTGTGTCCATCACCTAGAAGTGAAGTTACTAAGGGGTCCTAGCTTATATTTCTGTATTCTTAACCAGTGCTCAGTACAGGGTAGCCATGTCCGATGCCCAGTGAGTAATTCATTACTCACGATCGTCCTTATCTGTGGGATTCTGTTTGGTCTACCAACTGAGCACCCACTCTACTTCCCTCTGACCTTTGGTTCTGTTTCCTTCTCCTTTGCCTCTTACCTTGGGTATGGCACTAAGTAAAGTTGGTTCCTCTTGTCCTGACTACCCTCTTTTTTGTTCCTCAGGAATAACCCACCTCTGTGGAAGGCAGTGCCTTACCAGTTCCTGACTTTCTAACTGATTTTCTGAAGGAAAAAATGTTATGTCCAGATTTGGGGAGGAGAGGTGGCTTGAGTGTTGTTGGTGGTAAAGATATAAATGCTGAACAACGTCATGAGAAACGCAATCCTATTCAAGCAGATTTGCTTTTAAGTCTCATTTCCCAGTGTGCTCCTTGGGCTTTCTTCCTTTCTTTCACTTTGTCATTGAGAAGCTAGGCACTCCTCTCATCCCGTCCTCTCACAGTTCAAAACAACAGCAGGAGAAGAAAGGACACATGCCATACAATTATGAAGTGATGTTTTGACTACATATGATAAAAGTTATACCTGAACAGCAGAAAAGAAAGTGGGAAAACATCCCAATTATGAGAACTGTTAAAATCTTGGATAATTTCTGAAAGATTTCAATACATGAAGAAATAGAGGTAAGTGACATTCTCTATAGAGCAATCTCATTCTTACCTGGTAAGGGTTTGGTGTGTGGATAGCCTGCTTGGGTCCTTTCCATCTCCAATTTTCCATGATTAGAGGATTCGAGCTCTTTAACATTGAACTTCTACTGTAAATGTGTCTTAAAAGTTTTTATTTAAAATAAGCTGACAAGGCAAATTATGAGAGCAGATTTCTGAAGAGGCACTGAGCTTAGCAAACCAGCAGTCATATGCCAGCCCGGGAAAAGAATGATGTCATATCTCAGCAAGCTGTACTTTCCTAAATGCCAAAGATAGCAATATCTTAACAAGTAAGGAATGTATTGAGTTGCTTAACTAATATTGTCAGTGATTTAATATAACTTGAGCAAAGCTTTGACATACTAATTCCAAGATATTGAAGGAAAGGTACCAAAAAAATCACTAGATTCATTATGTATCAATAATTACTTTCCATTCTTTATTTCTCATATGCACTTCAATAAAATGAGAAAATTAGAACTAATTTGGTTAGGAGGATTTGATTTCAGATTTCACTTACTTTTTCTTCACATCCTTAACTATGGGCCACGGCAAAAACCTTGTTCCTATAAAAATTGTATATAACTTGATCAATATAGCCAGCTTTCTCCTTAATTCTTTTGGAAGCATGATGAGTATTTATACAAAATTGGATTAGTGTATGTCAATTTCAAGAGCTTAAATATGAGAAAATATGAAATGTTACCGGGAGCTTTCAGGCTCTTTGTTTTGCCTCCCTTGGCGATATCCTGTTATTATTCTTAAACTGGCAATCTCCTCCAAATATCTCTAGGTTCCATTATAGCCCACTTAACCATTATAAACCCAATACATCACTTTTGAATCTACCTCATTTTTCGGGCTTCACCTACTGAAGTTTTTACGCTTTGGAAAGTTTATAACGCTCCATATAAAGAAAAGTATCTTTCCATCTTGAAGAACACAATAAAAGAGGTTTACCACTTGCATTTTGGTAGTGTTCTGTTAACTAGAACTCATTAACAAGCACTTAGGGCCATGCAGTTTACCAAAACTTTCAATTGTCATAATGACACTCCACAGAATTCAGTATTTGAAAAGAGAGAATAAACCATGGTTAAAAGAAACACATCATTCTATTTTTTTGAAAACTGGTGAGTTTTACATATTTTAATTATTATTATTATCACACTTGTGTATTTATTCCTGACTTTACCCACAAATAGCATTTCTTTGGTCCTTTCTCAAGTGTCATGAATTCTGAGATTCAGAGAACAAGTCCATACCCTTTTTTAAAAAAAAGACTTTATTTATTTATTTGACACAGAGAGAGAGAGAGAGAACACAAGCAGGCAGACAGGCAGGCAGAGAGAGAGGGGGAAGCAGGCTCCCCGATGAGCAGAGAGCCCGATGCGATGCGGGGCTCTATCCCAGGACCCTGAGATCATGACCTGAGCCGAAGGCAGAGGCTTAACCCACTGAGCCACTCAGGCTCCCCAAGTCCATACCCTTTGTTCGCTTTCTAACTGTCACCCATCTCGCTGATCCTACTATTCTCTCCTCTTACCTTCTTAGATCTTTTTACACCACAGTGAAACCTGGATGCCTATTATACAAACTGTATGCATGCATACACACACACACACACACACACACACACACACACACACACACACACATTTAAAAAATATTTTCTCATTCTCATAAAAGTTTTTATTCTCCAGGCTCCGGGGTGGTTCAGTGGGTTAAGCAGCCGCCTTCTGCTCAGGACATGATCTCAGAGTCTTGGGATTGGATGGAGCCCCACATAGGTCTCCCTGCTCAGTTGGTGTTCTGCTTCTCCTTCTGCCCCTCCCCCCTCATTCTTGCCCCCTCTCTCTCTCTCTCAAATAAATAAATAAAATCTTTTTTCAAAAAGTTTTTTATTTTTTATTTTTCCTCTTATATCCTGCTTTTATTTCCTATTCTGTCTCATATCACATATCCCATTCTGTGTGAGAAAATAGTCTAAAGTGAAATGAGAGGGAAAAGGGTAAATGAAACTATTCATTGGAGAGAACAGAGGATACACCAACTCTGCACAGATGATCTATTTTTTAACCCAAGAGCAAATACTTACCTGCACATCCATAGATCATGCACTAGTTCTTAAGGAAAAGTAACAGCAGATTCACAAGATGGAGTCTTGTGTTGGGGCTGTACCTACATCTGTTTTGGATGAAAAAGCCTAGATTGACTTCAACTCACATTAGACAATAAAGTTCATTCTGATATTAGACACACAACATACAATGAATCAAACTAGACTTGACATGTGTTTTATATATGATAGAACCCATTTCAACTTTAAAATCAATTCAAGTGAATGGTGTCTAGCGACATGATAATTATATCGTGAATTGTTTCTGTGTATATGCTGTCTCAACTTTTTTTCCTATGTTGATTTGTTCAATTAGTGATGATGTAAGATGGTGCTTAGTATTGGTTTCAGAGACTTTCAGGAAATGTGATTAATTTGTTAGCAAAGATGAACTTATCAGTAGTTCCTTCAAACTGGAGCCTTATGAACTCAGATGCTGACTTTGCCACTTGTCCTGTGTGATCTTAGCCAAGAGACCCAAGTTCGTTTAGCTTCAGCTTCTCCACAACAATAAGGATTGTGATTCTACTTTATAGCATTATTGCGAGGGTCGGACGTGAATGGATCTTCAGCTCTGCCCGGGAGAAACAGCTCAATGATTAGTTTTTCTTCTTTGGCCAGAGATACAGTGGGATAAATTTCTATGTGTATTTCAGAGGACAAAACCAGATTTTTAAGGGATCCTCATTTTATGTGTGGTTGATGAATTACAAAATTCTACACCTGAAACCAATTTTACCATTTATAGTAACGGACTAGAATCGAAATAAAAACTTGAAAAGAAAAAAAGATCATCATTATATTTTATATAAACAATAACCTTGTTTTTGTGACTTGGGGGAGCAAACAGGGTACAAACGAATTCATTTCTTTTTTTTTTTAATTAGAAAAGAAAGACACTCTCTTGTAGCGTTAATTTTCTTTTTAAATTAAAGACATATACTAGAAACTTTTCCCCCACACTTCCCATGCCTATATAAATTGAAGATTCAATGAAAAATCGCCAAGAAAAAGTTTTTAAGAGGGAAGTTTCCAAAAACAAAGAACTGCCTTCTGAAGATAAGGAAACCAAAGTATTCCATGATGCCTCAGCACAGCAGCTTGTCCTGCTGAGGGCAGTTTTGTTTTACTCCCACTCCCCAATTTAACTTCCTTTTCCCTTATTTTCCCCTTTTATCCATTGCCTAAAATCTAATTGGGATGAATGTTTAAGTTAGGTAAAGAGAAATAATCTTGACTTCATTTTAATTTGCCTCTTGATCACTTTGTGTTCAATACATTAGGGAATTAGATGCTAGAATAAACATCTTGCTCCTGACCCTATCAACGGGGCCTGGCAAGAAGTCTGGTACACAGCAGGTACTCAGAAAGAAGTTACTGAATACAGGGCAGACATGCATCTAGCAGGCACTGGTGTGACTGGGTTTGTTAAGCCCAGATATAATTCTGTCCTAGAGGTCGCAGGATAGTAGCTGTTATTAAACTGCAACCCCTCCAGTGCCCCTTCTGCACTCCTGGCCTCCTTCCTTGGGACACTCCCTCCTCCAGCCCTTGATTCCACAATTAATGGGTTAAGTCCTGACAGATGGGAGAGCTTTCTAGACCTTCAGAGCTCTGGCTACCTTCAGCTCTCTTTGGCCAGTGCCCACATTATACTAGTTGTAATATATTTCTTTTGTAGATTTTTAATTTATTTTAGAGAGGGAGAGAGAGAGAGCGAGAGCAGACAAGCCGGGGCCAGGGGGTGGGGCAGAGGGAGAAGGAGAAAGAATCTTCAGCAGACTCCCCACCCTGAGGGCAGACCCTATGTGGGGCTCGATCCCCTGACCCTGAGATCATGACCTGGCCCCAAACCAAGAGTCGGACGCTTAACCAACTGAGCCACCCAAGCACCCATAGTTGTTGCATATTTTTAATGTGATCTCTGACCAAAGCAATATTCTATGTGTTGATTTAATAATGTCTGCCAGGCCTAAAGCAACAAAAGGCAGACAAAATACAGTATTCTGAGGAGCATAGTAGTAGAATGGAGGAGAGGTTGAAACCAACCAGGAGCAGGTAGGAGGGGTAGGAAAGATGGAAAAGCAGCAGGAGGGGGACCTAGTGTAAGAGGATCACCACCCGCAGGGATCCGTTCCATGCACTCCCCTTTCTCGTGTGCATTCCGTCAATTCAAACTGTCTCCCCAGGATGGGGAGTGAAAGCTCTTTGACAAGTATATGGTACATGTCTAGAACCAGAGCTGTAATTACTGTGTTTGCAATGCTGACACCATTGTCTGACAAAATATTGTGCTGAACATTTTCTTTCTTTTGCCCTTTGTGTTGACTTACTTTGGGTAAAAAAACATCAGTCAGGTTCATATCCACCCCGGGTGAAATCCTGTTACGATGCACTCAAAGGCTGGTGTCTACTTTGTTTCCTTGTGCCGGGATTCCATTGTATTAAATGTTGTTGAAAATCGGGTACTTGTGAATCTTTTGGTGTTTTGTCGAAAGGGTATTACACACTGTAATTTAGAAAGCATTAAAGAACCATTGCTGAATATAAAAATTGCTTCTGTTTGGATTAGAGCTGAGTTTTGCAAATTGTGCCCTGCTAAACTCCAGAAGAGGGAAAGTAGGTTTGATGGCTAAAAATGTTTGGGAAATGCAATGCATGTTGAAATATTAAAGCTCTGAGAAGTCATGTATTTAAAAAAACGTTTAACTTTTATAAACCAAGATTTCTCAAATTTATTTGACTCTCTTCCTCTCTGTCTCTGTCTCTCTCTTTCTTTCTTTGTCTTTCTTTCTATTTTTGTCATGAAATTCCTAATGTGGGATACCAAGTTGGAGAAATGGAAATGCTGGTTCAGGATATTCATTCTTGCATGTACAGGGCACCTGCCACATGTTTGGAAATGGGCCAGACTAGCAAAGCAAAGACAAATAAGGCACAATGCTCATTCCTGAAAGGCTAGTGGAGGAGATGCAATGCAAATGATATTATGGAGTTGTTTTCTTTTATTTTTTTTAAAGATTTTTTATTTATTTGACAGAGAGATCACAAGTAGGCAGAGAGGTAGGCAGATAGAAATGGGGAAGCAGGCTCCCTGCTGAGCAGAGAACCCAACGTGGGGCTCCGTCCCAGGACCCTGAGATCATGACCTTAGCTGAAGGCAAAGGCTTAACCCTCTGGGCCACCCAGGCGCCCCTCTTTTATTTTTTAATCGTGGGAAAACAGGAGACAAAGCAACTGAACAGAAAAGAAGAGAGGTTAGGAACAACTCTGGGAAAGCATCCCTGGTGAGGAAGTCTCACGTAAGAATACATTCATGCAAATCTTAGGTACTAGAGATTTATAAAATAGCCAACGGGGGAAAAAGACTCTCTCAAACATCCTCTACTAAAACCATTTAAGATATATCCTAACAACATAAATTCCTCCTACCTGAGAACATTGGGTATGTTAACATGTCTCCCTTCAGATAGCTAGCTCTCATTTCAGGTAGTTTCAGGAAAGGTGAGTGGTGGCCACAAAGGTGATCTGCATTTTGTTTTCTTTGATGCACATGCACTAACCATTTCGGTCTTAATTGGACATCTGCTGAGATCCTAGCTCTCTTGCCATAGCTGGACAGGGATTTAAGGAACGTGCCAGGTTTCCCTGGCTGTGAACTTGTTTTTTCTTGTATCCAACATGCATACTGGCATGGCCCTTATTAACTACTTATTCATTGGATGGGGAGTGGGAATGGGATGGAATCCTTGATGTGGTTCCAAACATTGCTGGCGTTCTCAGCCTTAAAACCAACAGCCCAAAGACATCCGAATGTCTTTGATGTGTTGCATATAGTACCTAGCACTCTAGGCATACAGTAAGCAGCACCCTTACAGACAAGTGGAACGGAAATGACCGGGTGTTGTTCTCTTTAATAAAGAAAGATGGCATCCCCTCCACTCTGCCAATCAATCCACACACATTATTTTATTTTTTTACAATGACCATATGAGGTAGATATGACGGTATTTTTACCATTTTTACTGGGGCAAAAGTGAGGAACAAAGATGTCGGGCATTTATTCAAGGTAAGAGAGTGATGAGTAAAACAGGAGAGGCTTTTCATTCCAGAGCCTAAACACATTTCCACTACACCCACCACAATGCCAAGAATAAGGGGGTGACTGAAACATATTTTTTTATACTGTAAAATAATTCCAATTCAGTGTGCTAAGCTGATGACAATAGTCTTCACTTTCGACAGAATGTACTGTGCTTTCTTTTCCCAATGGAAGTAATTTACCATTATTTACCTTGTTCAAAATGGTTCAAAACAGAGTCCATTAGTCCTTCACTGCTTTCCCTTTCTCCAGTAAATACATTCCTTGTAGGAATCAGTCAATTCTTTTTAAATAAGGAAAGGATGGCTAGAATTTAGGATGTTCTCAGAACTCTTTAATAGCTGCCCTCTCACTCTTGAAAGAGACACACATGAAGAGACAGGATTTCCAGAAGTGTTAGCTAGTTTAAGATGATTCTTAAGTATTTCCTCCACTTCAGAAATAGTTTCATGACTAAAAATATCTTCTCCAGAAAAATGGCTCACTGAAAGGCAAAGCACTAGTCCCAAGGTTTTTTAAGGGTATTGACAATGTGCTACAGATACTTAAACAGAAAGAATGAAAGGTGAATTAAAATAGGCAATGTTTCAATCGAATATTTTTTAAAAACTTGATATCAGAGTAATGACCCAGTGAAACAGGATTTAGAGGAAAGTAAGACATAGGAGTGGTTCTTAAACAGGCACAGACCCTCTGTGAATCAGATGAACAGTAAGAACTCTCTTTTTATTTTTATTCATTTTTAAAAGATTATATTTATTTATTTGAGAGAAAGAGAAAGAACATGAGCAGGGTGAGAGGGGTGGGGAAGGGCAGAGGGCAAAGCAGATTCCTGGCTGAGTAGGAAGCCTGACGTGAGGCTCTATCCCAGGACCCTGAGATCATGACCTGAACCAAGGGCAGACGCCTAATTGACTGAGCCACCCAGATGCCCCAAGAACTCTCTTTTTAGATAAATAGGAATATACAGTCACATTTTACATTCGGTGGGTTTGTCAGTCCCTGACACTTGTCTACAGACCCCACTAGGAGGCTTTGATGTGGTCCCAAAGAGCTTGGGAGAGAAAAGAAAAGAAAAGAAAAAAAGAAAGGAAAGGAAAAGGAAAAGGAAAAGAATTGTCCAGAATGAAGAAGGGCAAAAACCATGATTTCTCAAGGTACCTTAGTGTCTCTATTAATCTATGATTCTGGTGGCCCAATTTTTAAATGTTGCTCTAAAATCCTTGCCCTGAAAGTCTTGTTTCCTATTTGAGGCCTTAATAAAAATGCCAGAAGTGTTAGTGACCTGAAGATTTCTGCCATTCTCCAGGAAAAAAAAAAAAAAAAAAAAAAAAGCGCCAGGTAACCAAAACCACAGAAAAGGAAATATTTATATCAACTATGCATCTCTCTAAAATTAATGTTAAAGTGTTTCCCAAACGTTAATATGTACACACATCAACTGAGAAGCTTCTTAAAATGCAGATTCTGATTCAGTAGATCTGGGGTGGGATCCAGGATTCTGCATTTCTAACAAATAACAAATGTCGACAGTGTTTGTCTGTGGAGCATACCGAGTAGGAAGAACCTAGTAGTAGAACCTTATATCTCTTTACTGCAGAGCACTTCAGAATATTCTCCCCCACTGTTTGCTCATGTGTGTCCTAGAGCTATTTCATCTCACCACTCAACTAGAGCCCAAACCCACACACAGAGAAAGAGATCCCCAGGGCATTTGGTAAGAGAGTAAACTGACTTTTCCCCTTAGAGTAAGACTCAGTGATCTGAGTTTTGCATGACTTTGTTCTCTTTCCACTTCTGAGGTACGTAGAACATTTTGGTGTGTCTCTAAGATCTGAGGTGGTTTATGAGTAATATCCCTGAATGATTAATCTTTTCAAATTAGAACAAATTTAAGATTATGACTTTAAAAACATTGCTCTCACTTGCTGAGGGGAGCAAGAGATGGAATCAGAGTTTGTAAGTAAGGAGAATTACAGTCAAACCTAATAATAGAGGCCGAGCACACAGGTATACCCGTATGGCCCATGTGTGGGTGGGAGTTGCAAACCACCGCTCTTTCTTATAGGTAGCGCTGCTATCTTCTGAGTCTTCAAAATATGGATGAGTCAAAGATGAATAAGGTCGCTGATCAGAAAGATTTCTTTCTGAGTCAAAGATTAACTTTCTATGTTAACGACTCATGAAATTTTTTTTAGCTGCTGGTGTTATTGATTACATTTTCAATGAAAAAAAATTTCGTGGCCGTTCCTAAAATGGGGGTCGAACAAGCAATCTTGAAAATTTAACACTGATTTAGCATTTAATAAATATGTGTACCTAGCAACAATTGTACAAGCCAAGAATATGTCATTTCATGTTTAAGGGGATGAAAACCATGGCTTTCTATAAATATTCTTTAAAAACCATGTAAAGAACAAAGTTGGACACAACTCATTTTTTCATATTCAGTTTATTTCAATTATATATATATATGTATATATATATTTCTTTCACTAGTCCTACTTTATGGAAGTTAGGTAAAATAAAATGTTTGTTTTTGACTACTTGTTCAGAGAGAATAACACTACCATGGAAAAGAACATTCCAAACTCAGCATGGAACAAAAGATACAGTCACAAAACATTTTCAACTTGCTCCTATTTTAATGGCAAAATTTACTTTAAAAAGTGTGGCATTGTTTCTTTTAGAAATATTCATTTTCCTCTTTCCTTATGCAGCAAAATGATTCTTTCCCACCTCTCTCCACAGTTAGAACTCTTACTCAGAAAGTAGCAAGCAAGAGATTGCAGCCAGCAAAAAAAGTTTACAAATGAAAGATGACCAAAGTGTTAAAAATTATGTAAGGACAAATAGGACATCACAAGTAATTTTTAAGTGACTTCAATGTTATAGTATCTTATTTATTTCAATTTTTATTCTTAATTATGAAACATTTCAAAATAATGTCTGATAGTCATATACCCACTATTTAGTTTGTATAGCTATCTGTTCTGTTGTCTTTAAGCAAGATTTTTTTTTCACTAAAAAGAAAACATTAAAAGTACTTGTCAATGTTGTCAGAGGTGAATCATTTCAACTGAAATTATCTGTTATCTTCTACATAAAACTCATCAGAAAAAAAAGAAAAAAAACTCATCAGAATTTTAAAGGATGACAGAAAGGCCTCTAGTAGAAATTCTTTCCCATGCCTCTTGCACCATGTCAATGTTCAAAAATAATACCAATAATAATCAGAGTTTGGGTTTGCTTACAGGGGAAATTTTTTTCTAAATAAATTAACTTAAAACAGAATAGAAAGTCCATTTTGTAGACTTTCTGTTAATGATTTGTTTCATAATTACTGTAAATACATATTTTCAAAAAAGATATCTTAGTCCTGCTACTCCCATAAGTCCTGTGTCTCATTTGTGTACAAAGGTGGGGGCTAAGTGCATTGAAATATATTTCTGTGTGTGTAACTTTAAATGTTAATTTTTTAAAAAACTTAAAATGAGGTAAAGATTCTATTCCACTCTCTTCTGAAAGTCCTTGAAGGTCAGTGGATATGCAAAGATGTGATCAGTAACACAATTTGAAAATACAAAAATTATTAATAATTGAAACAATAAGTTAACTTGTAAATTATAATCTATTTAGAGATTATTTAGATGCTGGAAGAAAATATGGCTTTGGTGCTTCTCTTTAGGTAAGCTAGAAAGTAGGTAGTAGTTCATCTTCCCCTTTCAGGTAAAGATTAAAGAGGAACTTCTCAAATTTCAGAAAATGCTGTCATTATTATGGAGTAAAATGTGAACAAAGAGTTGTATGGGAAGTGCCCTGGGCCAGCCCTTTTGATAAAGCTGGAGATGCCTACGTGATTTGCCGTGTGAGCCATTTATGGACGTGTCCTATTAACTCTGGGTTTACTGGGATATTATGTGTATTATGTGTATTTGTGTAATAATGATATTATGTGATATTATGTGTATTTGTCTTGGGACAAACAGCTTGTTTGCCTCAAATCAAAGTCTAGAAGAGAATTTTTTCTCTTTCTATGGGTTTAAAATAGTTTTTGAGTTAATGTTACTGCTGGAGGTGAATTATCTCTTTATTGGCTCTTTTTATTCCCCATATTCTGAAATATAATTTTGGTTAAGCAATTGTATAATCTTTTCTATAACATTATTCTGGGCTCTGTATAGAAGTTTTAAAATGTGTTCCACAAATGAAATGCTTATGTTTGCATATTCAATATCTCTCCTATTGGACTTTGGATACGGTCTTGTATAATGGAACTCATTTATAATGAAATCTTTTTCTTTTTTACATATCATGTTTAAAACAGTTATTTGAGTTTGATACTATATTTTTTCCATGATAAAGTTAGTTTTGTTTTTGTTTTTTACTTCAAAGAATGCTTTTGAGTTTTCTATGAACAGGTTTTGCCAAATATTTATAGATATATATGTTTATATGTATATTTAAAAGCACTTTGCTCTAAGTTTCATACTCTTTTACATCTTAAGGCACATTTTTCATGATTTGCAAAATATTTGCTTTTCCTTTCTACTGTGATTATAAAATTTGGAAACTCATTTTCAAAAATATCAGGAATATTTTAATAGCGATAACCATGTTAATTTTTGTTCTTTATTTCTTCTTCAATATAGTCGAGATGGCTTGAAATTTCTCTGTTCTTTAAAAGAGAGTTCATGATTTCAACCTGTTTTAAACTGAAGTGTAGATGAGTTTCTTTGAATCTTACCTGGTTGGGTAATACTAATAACCATTAAATACAACTGACCCCGCAACTCAAAACATAACATTTAAGTGTCCGAAATGATAAATGGTATATAAACATTTTATTCAACTGTATTTTATACAGAAAATTTAAAATTTGAATCTTTCATATAGTCCTTACCTCAAGTGCTCATGCAAAATTAGTTTATGTAATACATCATTTGCATGGGACTGACATAATTGGCTAAGGAAAGGAGCCTATAGGAAATACCAACTCTTTAGCAAACATCTGATGAAAATTTTTCACTGTGATTGAAGAAACGATTTTTTACACGGAGATAGATTCCACGGAACATCAATAAAATACCACTATAAACTTTGCTTCGCCACCCCCCTCTCCGCCGTGGAATTTTTCTTTGTGATAGTTAGACCGACCTTTGCCAAAAACAAATTACATTCACACACAGAAACACAATTACCCTGTACTTGCACCGGCCCTCCCTACCCCCCAATCCAGATGCTAGGTTCCACGCTGGGCTCTCGAAGGGTATGGATACATAGGAAGGTCAGAATTCATGGCTAGGTCACGTGGTGCGACCACCCTGCCAACTACCGTTCAGTATTCATTTGAAAACTTCCAGAGATGAGCAACTTATTGTAGCCTCTGCCTTCAAAGAATTTCAGACTAAGTGGAAAAGATTAGAAAAGTATAAATCTCTCTGTATTCTGTAGTACTGAATATTGGGTCCACCCAACACTGTAAAAGTAACTAACGTGTTTAGAGATGACCCATTGCATTTCACAAAGCGCTCTCATCCAAAGGAAGGGCCAGTCGGTAGGTTCAGAGAGCCCTGGCTATCCAGAAGAGGGTGAAATCAAATCCGGGCCGCGGGTGAGAGAACCTGGAAAAAATTCGTGGTGGAGATGCCATCTGAGAAAGGCCTCGAAGCACCCACACGGTTGTGAATGTGGGCGCGGCCGCTCCAGATGGAAGGACCCCCCCCCCCCCCATCTTGCTCCAAAGCCAGTTAAACCGCGGGGCCCCCGCTAACCAGGCGCGGTTTTAGAAGACCCGCAGGCACGCAAGGGTCCCATCTAGGAGGCACTTCCGCTGGGCAGTTCGCTAAGTTTGGATACTGAGTGCACGGAGGGGCTCCGGCTCTCGCAGGTGGGAGCCTCTCCCCTCCTTAACCCGGACTCTCTGCGAGACGCTCCCGCCCGTAAAAGGCTGCGGTGACCGGAGAGGCCGTCGTGCCTGCCGCTTCCCCCCCACCAAATCCCGGCGTTCCGGAGCGGAGCGGCAGTGGAGAGACCTGAGTCCCGCCCCAGCCAGAGGAAAAAAGCGCAGCGCCTCAGTCCGCGCTGCCGCGCCGGGGAGTCTCTTTCCTCAGCCTTTTTCCCGAGGCGGCCGCGGAGGTGGCGGAGGCGGTGGCGGTGGCGATGGGGCGGGGCGCGGGCGAGGGGCGGAGCTGGGGAGGAGCCGCGGCCAAAGCGGCCCGCAGCGGCAGGTGTGGATGGGGCGGAGGTGTGGCTGAGGCGGAGGTGCGGGATGTCCACTGCCGCCCGCGCCCGCAGGGGCCGGGGCTCCGAGGCCAGGCCGTCCACCCCGAGGAGCTGAGGGAGCCGCTTCAATCCGCGCACAACTTGGGGCGCGCGGGTTCCATGTCCGGCTCCCAGAGGAGAAAGGTGCGCGTCCCCGACCGCGGCGCCCGCGCGGACCCCAACGGTGAGGCGGCGGCCGGCTTGGGGCTGGGGGTGGGCGGCCAGAGGGAGGGCGGCGAGTCTGCAGACCCGCGCGTCCGCGGGGAACGCGAGGGCAGCGGGGCTTCGGCGCGTCCCTTACCGAGTTGCGAGGGGACCCCGGGTCCCCGCACTCGGCAGTCTGCGCCGAGGGCACCCGGGCGAGGATGCTGCGGCCGGCCACGGCGGCCCTGGTTCTGCGCAGAGCCTTCTCCTCTAGCCCAGCTAGCAGGTTGTTTCTCCCGCCTGACCTCGGAAGACGCGGGTCCCGCTCTCTTCCCCCACACGGCGAGGGAGGAGCTGTAGGTGTCCGGCAGCGCGCTGGGGGCGACGCTCTCAGCCCGCGCTGTTTGGGGAGAGCCCGCTCGCTGGTTAAAATTCCTGTTACTTTGCAACTTCTTCCGCTTGCTCCCCTCCTCGGGGGAGGGGGATTCAGGCGAGGTTTAAATCCCCCCCTGGTAGGATTACAGTTTATTTTCGCCGTACATGGGTGGGGAAATGATGCTCTGTAAAATCGTGATTTTTCCAACAGTGACTTACTTAAAAGAGCCCCCCATCCTGCAGCCAGACAATGGCAGCCGTGAAAAACACGACCGAAGTGGCACCTAGCGCCGCGGTGGCAGGGGAGAAGTTAAGGAAAACTTACGCACAAGTGACCCCAGAATAGGCTTCTGGCGGGGCCGTTTTTTGCTCCTGCACAAGTGGGATTAGGTGTGAGAATGACAGCTCAAGACCTGCGCTTGGGCTGGAGTCCAGGCTCTGGCCGGAGATCCCCTCAGCGCCCCGCGACTCTGGGTTCTGGAATTGGGCCTCTACTTCCTTCACTGAAGTCATGGCAGCTTGAAGTGCAATTAGGAAAATTATCCTTTTTTCCTCTGGAGATTATTACCTCTGCATTAAAATGTGTCTCTCGTGAAATTTAAACAATATTCTGGTTTATACTTTGTTTTAAAGAAGTTGTACTTGAATTGGTTAAAAAGAAAAGGGGATTTAAAATCGACAGCCAAGTTTAGGTTTATTTGTTGTGGAGTTTTGTTTTTGGTTGAGGCAAGGAGTGAGTTTTAAGTAAATTTTTCAAGTGTACTACTAATTTATTTTTTTTTCATTGTTTGCAGACGTTAATCTTTCAGTGAAGGCCTTTTAAGGAATAAATGCAAATATAACAGTGGTTTAAGCCCACCCATAAGGACTATAGCCTGCCCCCCCCCCCCCCCCCGCTCTTTTTCTTAACTTGTGACAGAGCCTCGCGAAAGTTGAGCAGTTTCATTAATCTTGGGATGTAAAAAACATGTTAAGTTGAATTCTAGGCCTCCAAATGAAAAAATGTTTGTGTTTATCTTAATAGAATTATCGGACTTTATGGAATTATCAGCTTATGATGATGTTTATTTTTTATTTATATCACATTGGTACTTACCTTGTCGGTATTGCTTACCTAATTGGCAGATATGGGGAAAAGTCAAGAATCTCCTTTGAAAGATAGAGAGTTATTCTCCAGGTGAAATTTTATAGTTCTGAAAAGCATGTATCAGAGACAAAGCTCTTGAATGATAACATTAACTGTTGGATCTTTCTAAAATTTTAAATAGACGAATAAGAAGGGAGGAATAAAATGCTTTATACTTGAGCATAGTTATTTAAAATGCAAGTGAGGAAAAAAGTTAAGGATATCATTTTTGTACAGTGTAATAAGTAGGTAGCTATTCTAGAACCTATAAAAATGCTTGAGGACGTAAAATAAAAAGGTAGCATAAAATCACATATTGTACTGTTAGAATTTTAGGAGAATGCGTACCTATAAATCTCATATACTCAGAATTTTCTTGCATATAATTTTTTCCTAGAATAAAAAAATACATATTTATTTTGGTTTGTCTTATAATCCAAGTTATAGTTAAATTTCTTGGTACCTATATGGGATAATTTGGAAGTTACTAAGATTTCTTTTGCTTGGGACATTGACATTTAGTGACAGGTGTCCTTAAATTTTTCATGTAATTGCCAAAGCTTTTCTTCACTTGATGTATCTAGCTTGTTATTATTATTTTTTTTGATGTATCTAGGTATTTTTAACACATAAACACCATACAGTCTCTTAACAAACTTAAAACTAAAAAAGCAATAGATCAGATTTCTGATTATTAACATTTCAGGGATGAAGTCTAGCTTTAAGATAAAAATGGCTTTTTGAAGACATTTTAGAATACATATAGTGGTTTGATTCTGGGAGAATGTTTTTGATAGTTCTTTTCCTATTCTTTGAAGTCATATGGTAAAATAAAAAAATCCATAATTATGTTTTAACAAGTTCTTGATATATTTAACACTGTTTCCTTAATAGCAATCTCCCAAGTGTTTAAAAAATTTTTGTAGGATCAAGAGTTTATTTTCTGCTAAAATATAGTTCTGTAGGCTAGAAAAAAGACTTTTTATTTTTTTTATTTTTATTTTTTTTGAAAAAAGACTTTTTAAATTTAGAGTAGGCCAGTCTTAAATAAGAAATAATGAAATTTGATCTTTGTATTATAAAATGTCTTTCACTAAGTACTTTTTAACTGTGTCCTCTTTTTAAACACGTAAGTGTATAGAAAATAAATCAGATATTTTACTGGTAAAATATAAGTGCCCTAATGTGCTTGCTTTGTTAATAACTATTGGGACTTTTTTTTCCACATTGATTTGAGCAGTGGAGTCCAGAAAATTACCAAAATAATTTTGAAGAAGATTGAAGTGAGATGAAAAAAATCCAAGAATGATTGTGGTATATACCTGTGTTGGTTTGCAGCAGGGAAAGGTGAAAAAGAAGAAGTTAAGGTCAAAATTTATCCACATTAGTCAGATTCCCTAGCACTTTCTACTTTATTCTATAATTGACTTTTCAGCCAGTATGTAGTTATTGAGTGTTTTAATATAGCAGACAGCAGACAAAAATAAATTTCATTTGAAAATCTTTCATCATGGCTTTCTCGAATATACAGCCTACTCTGTATTGTCTAAATACCAACATTGAAGCTATTCAATATTTGAGACCAGCTTATAAAGTAAATATATTATAAAAGTTAAATAACTAGTTCTCATTTTAACATTACAAATAGCACTGTCTTTTAAGTAAAATAAGAATGATTATATTAATTACAAATTATACTTTTAGCAAGGGGAAAATGCAAGTTTTATTGGCCTGGGAGGCATTTATGCTAAGTCGTTTGTGGCCCAGTTTCCATTTTTGTATGTGTGTTGCCTCTGACAAAGGATTGAGTACTGAGGGATGAAAAACCATGAGGAGAAAATTAATATGAAAGCTACGTGGGTTGATCCAAGTTCTGCTCAGAAGCCCGTGTCCACATGAATTCAGAACCAGAAGAGAAATTCTGACAGTCTAATTCTCCACAGCCCTTTTCCACTGAGTCCTGTGAGTTAGCAGTGCAGAGGAAAGAGGAGTCCTCTCTGCCATTTGCAAAGCTGACTACATGATCCACAGCAAATCAAACCCAGGAAATCTTTTTAGTCTTGTCCAGTTCAGCTCCACTTCCTTGCCAGGGGCATAACAGCTGAAGTTAAAAGACTTCTACCCAAATGGGAAAATTAGTGCCATTTGTGTAGAGGCAGTAGCCTTATTCAAACTGCTTTCAACCTAATTGGGGGAAAAAAAAAAAAAGACTGACTATGACTTGATTATATGTCCTCCAGGGTAGGTAGCACGACTGCAGCTCAAGAATGCCTTTAGGTTTTTCACTTTTTTAAAAGTAGTTATAGTTTGCATTGTGTTCTTAGGTTCCTGTGTGTGTGTGTGTGTACTTCAATTTTTACAATTTGGAATAGGTGAAAAGTACAACGAAATGGTGAACTTTAAGGTGACCAAGATGGGATAGTGTTGGACATGTAAAAGTTCTTCCACTGCTGCCAGTACTTCCATTTCTGAGGTAATTCTTTAGTGGATTTTCTTCTGTGTATTATAAATCTCAGTTTTCTTGCTTAGAAGTAACCCTGATTTTGAGAAGGGGAGCAGAAAAGGAAAAGAACTTTGTCTAAAAACTGATGCCATCTGCAAACCTACGTCTTAAGATAGCTCTGTCAAATTTCAGGTGAACTTTAGCCCTATTAGTAAATTGGATATGTATTAAAGAAGGTTAAAAAAAAATCCGCTTAGGAAGGCCTGCTCCAGAAACTTGTGTATGCGTGCTTTCCTAACTGATCTGAATGTAACAGGCAATTACTAATCAAGACCAATATTCTTATGCATTTGAGGTGAAACTATTCTGGAGTCCAAATGTTAATGCAGGAAAAAGATTGGTCCCCAAAAAGTCAAACTGATAAGATCTTACTAAAATAACCCTAGATTTTTTAATTGCAGCCCATGCTCAAGTGGAAATTCAAGTCATAAAGTCATTATTGAATAACCCCATGGGGTAGTTTTTTCCTTCTTTAAACCTGACCTTTTACCTGTTATCTCAACTTCATTAACTTAATTTTAAAAGAAAGTCTCAAATAAGAAACAATAGGCTAATGAGATAAAGTATGAGATCTTTGTGGTAAAATCTACATATAGTGCATGAAGTCCTCTAAATTAGGATATAACTGGCTTTAACTCGAGTGGGCTTTTAAGTAACTAATTGGTAATATTGTCACTTGACATTTCCTTTTCATATTCTGTGCCATAACTCAAAACTGATTTCCTTTTTATGGGTAAGAGTGGGACTATGTTAAATTAAAAAACAGCAACAATTTACGGTTACGGCCTGACTTTAATATAGAACATGGCTAAAAGGATTCTAGTGTGCTTCATTATTTATTTTTGGTCTTGGACTTAGAATTAGGTTGATTTTTTTTTTTTAATGAAAAGAGTAGCTTTAATTTCCTTTTTAGATGACTATATGTATATTAACTATTAGTTATGACAAACAGTCATTTGACTTCTACTTTTAAGTTAAAAAAAATTACAAGTTAGTACCTGGACTGATATCTGATAAGTAACATTCTAATTGCTCTTAATAATTAAACATTTGAGGGATGGCTGGGTGGCTCAGTCAGTTAAGTGTCTGCCTTTGGCTCATGTCACATAATCCCAGGATCCTGGGATCAAGTCCTGCATAAGGCTCCTTGCTCAGTGGGAAGCCTGCTTCTCCCTCTGTGTGCCGCTCCCCCTGCTTGTGTGCTCTTGCTCTCCTCTTCCCTCTCTCTCTGACAAATAAATAAATCTTAAAAAAAATAATAACTAAACACTTGAAATTTTATCATAGCTTTTTTAATATCTGAAAAATTTTCTAAATTCATGTAAAAGAGGAAAATACAGAATGATATCTTAATCTTGTTAAATATTAAGTCAGATTAGCCAAAAGATATTTTCTTTCAGTGATTTGTGGTTTTCAGCCAGAGGTACTGAAAATACCTTTATAGACAAAAGAAGAATATATGAAAAGAAATATAAAGTAAAAGACTAATAAACTAGGTTTATTTTTTAAAGAACTAAATCTTTAATATAATTTTTATCCTTGTGGCCTATAGTTTTTCAAATTCTGGAGAAATGACAGTAAATGATATTTTATGACAAAGATGATCAAAAGATTTGACAAAATCCAGTTTCCCTTTAAAATGAATGTATTTAGTAGTTGGTAAAAGCTAATGTTTTATATTTCCTTTTATTAATTAACACATTGTCACAAAGAAACCAGTGAAATTGGAAAGCTAATTATACATCAGTTAAGAATAATTTGAAAAACAGATTTGTTTGAAAAGTAATTCTTCCTTCTGAAGGTGGAGTTGATTGTGCCAGTCATAAATGTCAGTGGAATTTTCTTTTGCAAAATTTATTAAAGGGGAAATGATAATATAGCTTCACATTTCAGAATAGTAGGCAAATTACTATGTGTTAAATTAGCTAACCATTAGCTAACCTAAAACCACAATTCATATTCATAATACTGATATGTAAATGGAACAGTATAACTTACTATTGTCCACTTATATTTAGAACACATGTCCAAATTATTATCTAGAACCAACACAAACCATTGTCCTAAATTCCTAGGTTTCAGTGTCACCGAGATCTTTTTTTTCAAGAGCAAATATTAAAATAAAATGTATCCAACCCTTATAATTGCCAGAGGAATAATAATTAGATTTATAGCTCTATTGATTATTTCCTGTGTGCCTGTGCCTTGTTCCGCATGCTTTATCTGCATTACCTCCAGTAATCTTCACGGTAACAGTCTTGGCGCCATGATTAACTCTTTCACAGACAGGACGACTGTGGCCGGGAGAGATTAAAGAGGTCAGATGGCTAGTAAATGGTGTGGGTCCTAGACTCAAACCTGAGTTTTTCCTGTTCCCACCTCTCTTCTCTTGCTTGCTCTTCTTCCCGGTAGTTTAGTAGAGTGTCTTTGGAACTCCTCTAAAAAGCCGTTTGTCATTGGTTCTCAGTTATAGCGCATTTCTGTCTTTGACTTTGAGAACCAGCTCAGAAGTCCAAGTCTGGCAAAAGACATAGATGATCCAGGTCGTTATGTTTGTGAAGAAAAGAAATAGGCAATGCCTTCAAAGTACCAAGCCCGATCATTCAGAGCGGCTTGTAAATTTTCTCTGGAGATCATTCCAGAAGAATCATAGAGACAGTTTGTTCTGTTTTTTGGAACCATGACTGTGGAATTGAAATACAGTTAAAGCTTTTAGGACACCTGGCCTGTAATAGGTGTTCAGTGAAAATTTTTTAAAACAATGAGGGAATGGATAAAAAGCATTTCTTTGCCCAAAATCACTAATACGCATTGTGCATTCACATATGAGTACCAGGTGTGGGTCGATTGCCACTGACTATGCAGCGTTGGACAAGTTACTGCACCTTCTGGAACCTCAGTTTCCTCTTTTGTGAAATGAGAATAATTACATCTTCCTCACTTAGTTGTGAAGATTAAATAAATGATAATTGCCTTTCCTTTGTTACCACACCTGACCTTTTGTGTGGGTCTAAAGCCTGTTGCAGTAGTGAGGTTTGAGGGAAAACTGCCAGAGCCAGTCATAATGAGGCTGTGAGATGAGATAAAAATTTGTGTAACTAAACCCACCAGAAAAAGACCAAAAGAACAAGATGAAAATGGTGCTTTGCTGGTTCAGAGTAGGGTATAAGCCCAGGCAGAGAGGAGCAGATCCAGAGCTGGATCTCTGCTGTTAACTGTGGCTTTAGACAAGCGGCCTGGGCTGTTGATCTGTAAACTGAGAGCACACTTCAGGGCTACCCAAGAGTCTCTCAAGTGTAGTCCATCTTAAAGCCTTGCCTGCAAGGTTTCAAGGGCCTGCGGTCACTGTACCTCTTTTAGGGGACTTAAGGGAACTCCCCAGATGAGGACGTTAGCATTCCAGACACACAGGTACACACATCTCCACTTCCAGATCCAGGCTAGCACTTCTTGGACCCAAACCTTCCCCTTACCACTCTCTTCCCTGCCCCCCAGATTCTCTCACTGCTCTCTCTGATAACAGAGGAGGTAGGGAGCAGTTTTTATTTTGTAGAGGTTAAAGACTCAGCTCGCCTGTGCAGGAAAATTGCAAAGGCCCCCTTCAGGGCTACCATTTTGCAGTGTCTAGAAATTCTGTGCTAGGTACACAGTGAAAGAGCAAAAGCGGAAGGCTAAAGAGTAAACTGAGTCAGTTTTGCTGGCTGCACAAAACAAAGATTAAAACAGAGAAATGCAAGGAACTTTAATAGCAAAGAAATATATATATAGGGGGAGTGTTGAGTGCGAAGGTCAAAGCAAAAATGTTAAAGACGAAATTAGACAAATTTACATGAGAAGAAAAAACTGTAAAAAACAGACTTCATAGTGGAAAAATGACTTTTAAAAAGCAAAAGGCAAGCTTAAGGCTTTTCTTCACCAGAGTCCCTCTTTTGAGGCCCATTGGAGCAGAGTGGTTATATTCCAGGGAAGCAGAGCTTTTATTTGCATGGGGAAAGCGAGGTTAGGAGGAAGATGATGGGGAACAACATTCGGAGACACCACCACATCCAAATCTAAGCATTTTGAAAGAGAGATATTTGACAAAAGAGTATCCTAAAGTTACTTGAAAATAGGGAGCCATTCTCTCTTTTTGTGCCTGAAATGGAAAACAGGGACAACACAGATTGAAAGGCACCTGAAGTTTAAAGCATTTAAAGAAACAGCCAGAAGAATTTGTCATCAGAAATGTGTTCAAAAGAAATCATTGGAATCTGGGCTCCTGGTTGGCTCAGTTGGTTAAGTGTCTGCCTTCAGCTCAGGTCATGATCTTAGGGTCCTGGGATCCAGCCCTGCATCAGGCTTCTTGCTCAGCAGGGAACCTGCTTCTCCCTTTGCCTGCTGCTCCCCGTGCTTGTGCATTCCCCCCTTCTCTCTCCCTGACAAATAAAATCCTTAAGACAAACAAAATCATTGGAATAAAAAAGCTAATAAATAGAGACAACATGATAAATAGAAAAGAAACTTCCAGAAATAATAGCAAATTCTGCATTTCATTTAGGTCGGAGGGACCTGATATAGTTGCTGGAACCTGTGGCATTCTAGAAAATGACACTAGTTTATGCACAATCGTATGTGAGAGTGAGCAGGAAGAAAGGAGCTAACATTGTGTACCAGTTGTCAGGGTCTGCTCAGTCTAGCAGAAACTAGGTTAAGTAGGTTGCTGTGGATAGACGTCTTAACGTACACTTTTGTTGTCTCCCTCCCTGACCCCAACATTCTAGGTGCCACACAAGAGTTATGGACTAGGTATGGACTTGAGTGTTGGAAGCTCTGTGTCTGAGGCCTAGCTCAGTGCTTGACTTCTGGCCACATGGCATGGACACAATCACTTTCCACATTTGCTAGATGGGGTTAATGCTAATCTAGTACCTTCCTCACAAGGCTGTTAGGAGAATCAAATGAGCTCACATATGCAAGTGTTCTGTAAGTGTACCTGAATGTTTTTACTGTGACAGGTCTTTTTTGAATTATTTCCAAAGAGAAGAAGAAAAATGAGGTGAGTTCATTTTTGGTCTCTTCGATCACCAAAGCTCTTGAACCTTCATGACCTCACCTAAATGCAGGGCTTCCTAATCTGGAGTCCGTGGATCACAAGGGGCCTGGGGTTAGAATTCAGGGGATCATGTACTTGGATGCAAAATAAAAATGTGTTTGCACTTTATTTGTACTATCTCTGATTGAAATTTAGCATTTCCTTCCATTAGTGGAGTAGAGGCAGCAAGTTGCAGTAATATTTTAGCAGGGCCTATGATTTTTGTTACCAGTGAAAGTCACAGGTAACTTATCGCATTACAGTTGTTGCTGGCATCTAGAAATGTCATCTACATGTGGCACAGCTTTGACATGTTAGTTATTAGACACACTTTTAGATCTTGTTATTTAATATGTTGGGTCATGTATTAAAATGTGCATTTTACTATTTAGATATTTCAATGTAATTGGTTTCCTTTGTAACCTAGTTTATTTTATGCATTTCATGTGAGAAGGGATCCACAGATAGGAAAAAAGTTTGGTTTGTGGTTTTTTTTTTTTTTTTAAGATTTTATTTATTTATTTGACAGAGAGAGAGATTGTGAGAGAGGGAACACAGGCAGGGGGAATGGGAGACGAAGAAGCAGGCTCCCTGCCAAGCAGAGAGCCCGATATGGGGCTAGATCCCAGGATCTTGGGATCATGACCTGAGCCAAAGGCAGATGCTTAATGACTGAGCCACCCAGGTGCCCCAGTTTGCTTGTTTATTTGTTTGTTTCTTTGTTTTTTGAAGTTATTCTTCTGACAGAGGGCCTACTGGCATCCCCAGGTAATGAAATAAAAGAAGGATTACTGGTACAATGGCTACCCAAACAGCCAGAGCTGATAGTGTACTTTAAAGTGAGAAAGTCCAATTATACAAGTTAAAATAGCTTCAAGTTATAATATAATGAAACAGTGTGCTGGACAATCGGAAGCACAAATCTCTTCATCCAGTGCCACCTCTGTCGTGCATGGTAGATTCAGGCCAGAATGTGCAGTGCACCCAGAGGGGTGAAAATGACAGTGCATGCCAAACCACATACTCACCCTCCAGTTAGGTGCTAACACCTGCAGATGAGGTCTGGATGGCAGACAGTAAGAACGTGCAGTTCGAAACCCAAATAAGAAGGTAGATGTTTTTGTTTCATTTTTAAATTTTATTTTGTGTTCTTGCCGTTGTACATTTGACTTCTAAAAAAATGGCAACGCCTGCGATTATTCTGCTCCCATGGGTTTTTGTTTAAACGTCTGTCAGACACCCACGGGGTGTCTTACGTATTTACATCTTCCTCCTCAGATGGAGTTCGAGTTCCTTGAGATAGCAATCCTGTCTTGTCATATCCTCTGCTGATTTTATTTAGCATCTAATAAGAGTTGTAGAGTAAATTATACTGTTGCCTGCTTTGAGGGGCTGAGACTTTTTTTAATTGCATCCATATTCTTCTTTGCCAGCTCTGCTTTCTGCTTAAAAAATTAGGCTGTGTTCACCTATTCATCTTGATTTCTGTATTGGGTATTTGAGCTTCAAAAACAAGGATTTGGTAGACACCATTTTCCTGGGTTTTGTCACAGCTCATGATTGTGACTGTGATGTCCTAGCCATCTGATAATGCATGACTTTGAAATCTACTGGTGATATTCATCATGTAGCTACGTCCGTGAATCAGAGCCTTTCAGAACTGGAGGGGCCCAAATTCTCTTTTGTATTGGTGATCACAGAGGCCAAGAAAGCTCAAGGGACTTACCTAAGCTTCACAGCGGGTATGTGGCAAACTCAAGAGCTAAACCCAGTCTCAATCGATTGCCCTTTTACCACACTGGCCTTTCCCTAAAGTATGTTTGATCTTGAGAGATTCTGCGTAGGATTCTTTAGTCAATTAGTTGTGAAAATACTGCATGACAAACATTTTTATCATTAAAGATTCTGAGAAGTTCTGCAATAAAGAAACTTGTTTGATGTTAATCTACTATTTTTAAATTTCTTTGACCACAGAATCCTTTTTCTTGCCTGCCCCCAGAGCCCCCAGAATACTCTGGGAAATGCTCCCCTACACAGTGGTGAGCTTTGGTGGCGGTGATGGTAACAACAGCATTTACTGAGCACTTAGCACTATGTCACAGGTACTGTTCTAAGTGCTTTATGTAGTAAGACTCACTTAATCCTCATAACCTCCCAGAGAAACAGGTAATATAATCATCACCATTTTGCAGATGAGGAGACTGAGGCCAGAGAGGAAGCTGGAGTAAGGAAGGTGTATCACTGAGGCAGCCGCATCACACTGTAAACCGGGGCTTCTCAGCCTTGTCACTGTTGACATTCTGGCCATCTAATTTGTCCTGGGCAGCGAGGCTGCCCTGGGCATCGTACTGTGTTTAGCCACATCATTGGCCCATACCAAGTTGTGTCAACTAAAAATGTCTCAGACATTGCCAAATGTCCTCTAAATTGCTCCTAGTTGAAAACAACTGCTGTGAACTTGCAGCAGAAATACACTTTCCCAGCCGACCTTCTTAATAGCTTTTACAGTGACTCACGATTGTGATTGGGCAAATTACACATAGCAGGTTCTGGGACTGTGTCAGGTTGCATATACTTATATGGGGGTGGATGTGAGTTGAACTTGACCCATGTTGTTCTCTTCCACTCCATTTCCATACACTGCTTCCAGTGAGAGACAGAGCCAGGAGGCCAATATTGTTGCTTCTGCCTGCAACTGCTTATAACTGCCCCGTACACACACCCAATTTATATATTGTTTCCATTTTATACTTCCCCTTGGAAGTGACCCCCATAAACACACACACACACAGTCTTTTTTTCTTCTGCATAGTAGAGGACTTAACACATTTGAATTACTCTACAGTAAGAAGTTAGGTCTGAGCCAAGATTAACTGCTACCAAGGAAAACATGCCCAACAGTGAATAACTCACAAAAATTTGGTGAAGAAAAAATAAAGTTGTATGATGAAGTATGCTACTAAGGTATTGGGTTTTATTTTTCCAGTGTGATAACCTGTTAAATTCACACACCATGAATAGATTTAAGGTTTCTGGCCATTGTTTCTTTGTAATTTAATATGCCATTTTTGGGAGCAGCTGAAGTATAATAAAAACAACAGTGAAATACCTAGGTTTAAATCCTGGCTCTGCCAAACATTTACTAACTGAGTGACCTCACCTCTTTTTTTCTAAGGGTTTAGTTCCTCACCACTAAGATGGGGTAATGATATGAAACATTACATTGTTGAAAGGTTGAAAGGAGAAAATATATGCCCAATATCCAGACCAGGTCCTTCCAGGACCAGTTTTTCAAGGAACTCTACCACGGTTTGAGCTTCATGATCCTTTTTGGTAATTCTTTACGTGTAAACCAATTGTCTTTGAAAGTAACAGATATTATCAAGTAGCCCAGTGCAGATAACTCTTATTACAAGATGGGGTTTGGAAGGCTGGGAGAGTACATACAGTACTCAGAGCCATTGAATCTTGAAAGCTTTGCATTTAAAGATAGCAACAGAGTGAAGGGTGGGAGAGAAGGGATTGACAGAGGAACTCTGGGAGCCAAAGCTTATCTTCTACTCTTGGTGGCCATTTAGTGATTCAACCTTCCAATGGATATGTGTGTGCTGGACACTAAGCAATCAATAGGGATAGAAAGAGAGCAAGTAACAAAAATAGCAGCTCTTGCTCTCCATCTGTCCCCTTGGAACTTAGATAGTGACTGTGTCATGTCTTTGTCCCAACTCCTATTGATAGTTGCTACCTAGAATGCTGGTTTGATGAGGGTGTTCAACGTTTGCCAAACTCATCAGAAAGAATGCTGTGATCCATTAATATTGTCTGCCTTGGACAAGAGATAAAGGCGGTGACTGCACAGAATTTGACAGCCCTTAGGAAATGTGGGTCTCACTGATTAGTATATCATGAAACCAATTTTGTGGATCACCATGAGCAACATTTAAGAAAAGAAATAGAAAAACAAAAGACTGCTTTGCACATAGTGATAAACATTGCTTTGTGAAACTTTTGTTTTAGTTGTATACATCTTGTGTAATAGGTCTTGATGTAAAATGGATTTCCTACAATAGGTCCTGTAACAAATGTGATTCTGGTGGTTACCTGAACTCCTGCTCTTTTTTCTCTATGTTCATACTGTTTTTGTT
The DNA here is from genome assembly GCF_902655055.1 of Lutra lutra. Lineage (NCBI taxonomy): Eukaryota > Metazoa > Chordata > Mammalia > Carnivora > Mustelidae > Lutra > Lutra lutra. Next base: position 47,557,762 of record NC_062290.1, on the reverse strand, counting down.
TTTCTGAAACAACATGGTATGTTTGATAGTTTGTGCCTGATAAATGAAAAACAGAACAACTCATACATTCTTCAATACATGGTGTGTTTATCCTTTGAGTCTACTTCCATTAGAGTCTTTGTATTTTCTTTGGGGTCATTAACAATTTTATTTATAGTCCATTTTGACGGGAGATGTAGAAGTACCAAGTAGTTAGAAGGCACTTGAGTGAAGCTGGCTTTATAATATAGACCATGCCACTTTAGAGCTGTGTGACCCAGAGAAGCTACTTAAAACTTGGATTTTGTGGCCACCACACGTTTATTTTTACACACACACACACACACACACACACACACAGGAGATCTTGATTCAGAATTCTCTGGTTACTCCCTAGAGCAACATAGATATATGTTCTCCTTTTGCATTGGTGGATCATACCACATGGCAAGATTTTGTTAAATGTGAAACATAAAAATGTGGCTATCTATCACATGTTGAGAGCATGTCCATCATTAATGATTAGGAGAAACCAACACCATTTTAGTTCTTGACCCAACATCTGATGGTTCTATTTAATTCCCAAAGTGTCAGGAGAGAAATGAAGCTGTAATAAGAGAAATGTCCATAAAAGGAGAAGAGTACTTGGAAACCGTAAGGATAGAGAATAGGGAATAAGAGGTAAGAAGCAGGATAATATGAAAGACCACAATTTGCTTTTATTCTGATGGTGGTTTCAGGCATAAGATGGTTATTTAAAAATCCTACAGTGGTGCTGTGTAATTAGGGAAAATCCTGCTGTATGGCTTGCCTGGCAGTTCCTTAGATAAGAATTACATATTTTAAACATCCTTTTAAAACACGATAATGACATGCCTGGGTGACTCAATTGGTTAAGCGTCCAACTCTTGATTTCGGCTCAGATCATGATCTCAGGGTCTTGAGGTCAGGCTCCGTGCTGGGCATGAAGTCTGCTTGAGATTTTCTCTCTCTCCCTTTCCTTTTCCCTCTCCGCCCCCTCCACTCATGCGCCAACAATCTCACTCTCTCTCTGAAAAACTGAAACAAAAAAAGATAAAATGAAAGCACCTTGAGGTGGAGTAAGACAGAACTGGGTTAGAATCCTTGGCAGATCACTTCATCTCTTGGAACCTCAGTGACCTCTCAGGCAAAAGGGATGTAATACTGTATTTCACAGGGCAGGGATCAAGGTGAGCTGAGAGCCATAGCCCATGATGAATGGCCACAAAAAGTTCTCCCCAATCTCCTACCTTATCGGAGAAAGATTTGGAGCTTATTTTTAAAACATAAACAGTTTCCACATGAACGCATGTGAAAGCATTATGGACAAGATCAATGTTTTTGAGAGCATAAAGTAAAACTTTCTCAAAGGACCTTTGATTGAAAAGAGTAAGTCTTTCACACTCTACCTATGTACCTGTGGCTGCCTGCTTTGCCTGGGTGCCAGAAGCAGAGGGAAAGGAGCGTACCAAGGCCACCGCTTAGACCAACTCGCTTACTCACTATTGTGTCTCATAGCACATGCCAGATAAATGGTGGTTCATACACATTGAATGTGAACTTGGTATTCCTTGTTCTCACAGACAACTTGTATCTACATCTCTGAATTGGGTAAGTAAGGCAATCAGACTATCCCATCTGGTCTAATGGGGTTCCACTCAAGCCTTCATATCTTAAGATTCTATGGTTCTTCATCCATTTGAATTGTGATCCACAGTATCGTTGCTATTTTTCCTACTAGTTTAATATCTTGAAGACTTTAAAGCTTTCACTTGGCTTGGGCAGTATCTATACCTATGATTAGAACATTAGCAAAAGTGACTGTTCTATCCTGACTCTTTCAACCTTAACTCCTCTAAAAGTCCTCGTTTGTGTATCACAATATTTGCTGAAAGCAGAACTTCCTTTTCAAGAAGTAAATAACCAAGTGCCAAGTGACAAGCCATATTTGCATGTGAGCACAAACAGATGGTGTACTTGTCAAAACAGGTACCTGTAATGCATGCATTTTATAAAATTTCCTGGAAAAATACACTTTGCTGCTCAGTACGGGCACTTTTAAAAGTGGGCATTCACTTGGCTTACTGAGAAGGACAACCCAGAGCTGACCTTGCTCGCCCAGGCAAAATATGCTGCGCCATGATTTCTCCCACCCTTCCAAAAGTTTTCTGCCCTCTATCCATGAATGACTTTGGTGTGTACTTTCTTTTCTACTAGCTCCTTGTAGATTGGCATTAATGTATCCAACCACTCATGGCTTTGTGTTTTGTTTCATTAGTTAGGAATGTCAAACACATAGGAATACTGACTTTATGGGAAGGTTTTGAAATTGCCACCCAGCAAATTATAGAATATTTCATCACCACAGTTAAAATTCTAATAGATACTGATTGAGGAAGAAAACAAATGTTATTCTGGTAACACAGAAGAGAGCTATTTTATCATTTTCCCAGACTTAGAAATATATTAATTAATTTCAAGTCTGCACTGTTTCAAATCATTGAAATTTATGAATTAGCTTAAATTTACCTTTCAAGATTTACTAATTCAGAAGCATGATTTTTAATACAGATGTTATGAAATTTTTAGAGATTTACTGGCAGAATTCTGCAATTATGAACCCTAAAGGAGTAAATACTTTCTAAAATTTTTATTCATTTAGCCAGCTCTGTTCTACCTTTGTACTCTTAATATTATTTACCTCAGATTGTTACAAGCAATGTGCTTTTCATTGAATTTTTGAACACTTGGTTATAATTTTAAGAAATGCCTGCTAGATACAGACAAAAGCTAAGTCAATGCTAATATGCAGAAATCAAAGTTTTTTAAAAAGACCTAAGAATTTAAAATGTTTCAACTCATTTTAAATAAGATGGTCATTCTTTAAAAATCTTTTTAAAAAATCTTTTTGACACTTATCATCAAGGTGAGGAAATTTAAACAAATCAGTTTCTGCTTTTGCCAGTAGGCACTTTATGCTAATCATGTTAGTACCTTGGAAAGCTGTCAAGGGTTTGACAAGCCGAATGCAATGAGCCATTAACTCCAGAAGCCAAATCCCCCCTAAATAATTTTCTAGAGGCAAGTGTTTTCTGATGTCCTCAGACCTAACAGTGCTTCCCACTTCTCTGCAAATGCTGCAGACCTTCATAAACCACCACCATGTACTCACTTGATTAATGTAATACACACACACAGGCTGTATGGGAGGCAACACAGTGTGAGGCTTAATAACACAGAGGTACTACTGGAGGGTGGGTGGGCATCTAACCTCAGCCTCACCGACGTTTATAATTTCCTACAAGGAAATCACTGGGTTCTTCTTGATTTTGAACGGGTTCTTACTATTGGATCCACTAGAATTATGCCTTTGAGAGATGATCTCACTATTGGTTCCACTAAAAGTGTGCCTTTGAGAGGTGATTTTTTTTTTTTTTTAACGTTGTCTACACACCCAGTCTGGAGCCCAACATGGGCCTTGAACTTACGACCCTGAGATCAAGATCTGAGCTGCGATCAAGAGTGGACTTTTAACCAACTGAGCCACCCAGGCACCCCAACGCTCTAAAAGACTTTTAAAAACATCATCTCTTGGGGCACCTGGGTGGCTCAGTCAGTTAAGTGTCAGACTCTTGAAATCAGCTCAGATTCAGGGTATGGAAGTGAGCCCCACATGGGGCTCCACACTCAGAGTGGACAAGTCTGCTTGTAGCTCTCTATCTCTGTTCCTCCCCCCACTCATGCACTCTCTCCCTCTCTTAAAAAAAAAATTCTTTTAAAGTGTTAATAATTATAGAATTGATAAAGTCCCATAATCAGTCACAATCATCATGTTTGATGATTTGATACATAGAATAATTAGGCTGATTTCCAGTGCTAACTTATTTGGAGTCCAGATGCAGTGCTGAGGCTGAGTTGGGGGGGGGGGGTATCTGTCTGCAGAGAGGATATAAACCACCTCTCCTGGTTTGGCAGCTTGGCAGTTTGGGAAGTGTGGCCATGATCACAGGGCCTTCAGAATCAGAGTTGGGACAGCTAGTCATTTTCCTTCTCATAGCTTTTTTTTTTTTTTTTTTTTAATTTATTTATTCGACACAGATATCACAAGTAGGCAGAGAGGCAGGCAGAGAGAGAAAGGGGGAAGCAGGTTCCCCGGTGAGCAGAGAGCCCGATGTGGGGCTCAATCCCAGGAACCTGGGATCATGACCTGAGCCGAAGGCAGAGGCTTAACCCACTGAGCCACCCAGGCACCCCCTTCTCATAGCTTTTTGATACAGTGCTTCTTTCACACTCAGAGTAATGCTTTCAAGTGTGCCTAGTGTCTAAAAGTTGTGGAGAGCAAAGTGCGGTTTGAAAAATACATTTTTTTCTGGCCTGACTTTGCATTCACTTAAAAGGAAATACAGATTATATGCTTATATCTGCAATGCCTCCTGACTTTGGGGGATATTGAGGTGTAGATTAAAAAAGATAGTAAAGACACACAAAAAATTTATGGAAGGATAGCTCCTTGTGATTTTATTTTTTTTCATAATTATTACTCTTGACACATTTTATCTTCAAAGTGCTTGGCAAATATTAATTAACTTTTTAAAACTTTAAAGGAACTCAAGTCAACTTGCTTTTTCATAGAGAATATCCCATTGAAGTTAGGTGGTCTAAGATTGAGCTATAATTGAGCTATAATATAATTATTAAAAGATTCTTAATAGGGATGCCTGGGCTTCAAAGAACAGAGATCTAAATGGAATAAAGCAACATCTAAGAAATTAATTTGGTTCATGTTGTAGAAAAACTGAATTTATTGTCTTGGCCAAATAAATTCATGTCCAAATAAAATCCTTTCATAGTGAGAAATGGACTGGATTTAATTTGATTTCTGCACTATTTGGGAGGCTGTAGAGTGACACTTGGTCTGATATTTACATTAAACATTTGTAGAATTTGGTCCATGTAGGCATATGATTAAAGAATTACTATTTCCATATTGACAAGTAGCAAAAAAATCAATAATCCCAGAATTAATCCATTCTAATAAAAATAAGTGGTCTAAAATGGTGATCATTGAAAAATATTCTCAAAACAATGAATTTATCTATTTATCAATAGTTTTGATAGACTGTACCAGGTCCAGAGTTCAGAACATCCTATAGTTTTAAAATAATTTAATTCCCATATTGGACTTAAAGATTTGCTTTCTTTGAAGGTTTCACCTTTAAGGTGATTATTCCAATATGGCACACATCATTTCCTGACTAGTGGCTCCCCAAACTGCTTACATTTATGACATGTTCCATTCCTACCTGCCCCCTCCATACACACACCGGGAACAGGTATCAGCATCAAGTTAATATTTAACTCCAGGGGCGATGAGGAAGTGCTCCGGTGGGTAAATCCAAAACCCTGCACGCCAGCAGTTCTTCATAATCCTTTCCATGTAAGGAGAGCAACTGATAGAATACAATATATATTTTTAAAGATTGACGTAAACAGAAGAATAATATAAACAAAGTAATTAAGGTGTAGTTCCTGGGATATCTAAAGTAGCCCTTACCTACCTGAAACTCTGTTTTCTTATTTGTAATATAGTTACAGTTTAAAAAACAAAACCAGAAAACCAGCTCAGTTCTCTTATAGTATGATTTTGATAAAGGCGTACTCCCTGTCCTCAAAGTCAAGGTCCTTGCAAGTTTCTGTTTTAGGAGAAAGAGAGCAGAGCTAATTCTGTTTAGTTCCTGGCTGCTTCATGCCTGAGATCATTTGCATGAACTGTCTCTCCCTTAGCCAAGTTCCATCCTGCCTTATCTGTTTTTTGAACTTCTGTTTAGTCTTCAAAGTCCTGCTCAGTCTTTAGTTCCTCTGCGAAGCTTTCTATGACTTCCTTCCAGACAAAATCATCTATCTTTTCCCTGAGTTTTTGAATCTTTAGATAATTTCTGTTCTTGTCTATATCGTAATCATGTGTTATTTTCTCATCATTCCACCTTTTCCACTTGGTTGTTAGCCCATTTAAGTGCTGAACTGCATTGGTTTGTATCTGTTTTTTGTTCCTTGGTATATGAAGATGAAGCAGTAAATCTTTGTTGAGATGAAGTAAAAATGCTCACTGTATACACGAAAAGGTCTTTGAGATTCAGTTTAAATAAAACAGCTTTTTTTACTCTGCTCCACTTAAAGAAAATGTTATCTTATTTTTGCAATAAAAATTAAATCCGGGGCGCCTGGATGGCTCAGTGGGTTAAGACTCTGCCTTCAGCTCAGGTCATGATCCCAGGGTCCTGGGGATCGAACCCATCAGGCTCTCTGCTCTGCAGGGAGACTGCTTCCCCCCACCCCCCAACGGCCCTGCCTGCCTCTCTGCCTACTTGTGATCTCTGTCAAATAAATAAATAAAATCTTAAAAAAAAAATTAAATCCATTCCACTGCAGAAATTTTGGAAAACACATGCATTTTACAGATAAAAACTGAAATAATTTATTGTTTCACTAGGAGATTAAACATCATTCACATTTGGTATACTTTCTCATTCTTTTTACTTGAAGGTATACATATGTATTTAAACAAAATGGGGATGCCATGGTATTGTGTAACTGCTTTGCTTTTTGCCAAGTAGTTTGTAATTAGCTTCACATATTTGTAAGTACTCTCCTAAGACATAGACCTACTATAATTTATTATTGGCAATATAATTTTTTTCCAATTTTTTGTTTGTGGCTATACTAAAATACTGAAACATTTCTATGCTGATTGAAAATTAGTCACCACCCCAGGTGTCCTGAGTGCTCTCCCTCTACCCCTCCCCCCAGACTCCTGATGACCCAGCAATTAATAGGTTATAAATTAGCACAGTCACAGCCCTCTAGGACACAGGTGGCATCCACTCTGATTAGTTCCGACTATGATAAATCTTTTCAAAATCATTAATTATACCCTGAATCTTTGTATATATCTCTCATTTTTTAAAAAAGATTTTATTTATTTATTTGTCAGAGAGATAGAGAGAGTACAGGCAGGCAGAGTGGCAGGTAGAGGCGGAGGGAGAGGCAGGCTCCCTGCGGAGCAAGGAGCCCGACGTGGGACTTGATCCCAGAACCCTGAGATCATGACCTGAGCCAAAGGCAGCCGTTTAACGGACTGAGTCACCCAGGCATCCCTCTTTTTTTTTTTTTTTTTTAATTTAAGTAGTTTCCACACCTGACATGGGTCTTGAACTCATGACCTCATGATCAAGAGTCACATGCGCTTCCGACTGAGCTGGCCAGGTGCCTCGCATCTCTCATTTCACTAAAGATCTAAAAATGGACATCTTTTGCCAGCAATTATGTGTGAGGAGCCTGTCACGAAACGGATCACTCAAATTAGGATAATTCATTTGTATAGGGTTTAGTAACATTCCTACAGGATTCAGTAAAAGAACTGTTAAAAAGGGAGAGGAGAGAGTAGGAGTTTACCAGAGATCTGGTAAGAGCAGAGATGATTTTCACCCCGGGGCATGCAGATGCGAGCAGGAGTGATTATAGGGACCTGCGAGGAGAGACACCTTAGGAAGAGCTGTGACTTTCGGTTGAGCTCCCACAGGGAGCAAAGCAGGGAGTACCCACTCCAGTTTCCCTTTCTTCTTTCCCTCAGATCTCCTATCAGGGCACCTCAACTCCCAAGAGGGTGTCAAAGGATGGGGAGATCTGTTTATGTAGTCCTTTATAGGTCAGCTTCCCAGGATGGAGAAGGGTAGGGAGTTAATTTGGAGTGGTAAACCCAGAAGAGAGCTAGCACACTTACAGCCTCCTTACTCCATAGTGAAAACTTGTCTCCAGAAAAAGTGATGTCTTAGATCCTTAAATGTAGGCTATAATGTGGGTGTTGGTTAATTATATTTACAGATAATCTGAATGGATTTATAGGGAGTGCAGCCGCCATCTTCTTGTGTCTACAGATAGAGCCTTCTTGGTCACTACTAGTTTATCGTGGAGGTTTCCGCTCATGTTTCCTCCATTCAGCATTCCCCAGCTTGTTAACAAGGATCAGCTGACCATGATGTGACCATCCACGTACCGCAAAGCCTTCTGTCTGTGGTTCTTTACCCTGGCTGCCCATTACAGTCAAGTGCGGAGCTCTTGTAAACATACCGATGCTCAGGCCCTGTCCCTAGAGATTCTGGTTTATTCACTGTGCTCCAAGGGTTCAGGCCTCAGTAGTGTTAAAAAGTTCAGGAGATTCTAGTGAACTCCAAGGGCAGAGAACTCCTGTTGTGCTAGAGGCTTCAGCAAGCCCTAGAATTCCCAGGAAGGGGCAGTGGGTGGGGGGGTGGGGCGGTCTGCTCTGCTTCAGCTTCCAGCAGCAGCTTGGTCTCCCAGCACCTCTGTGGGTCCCCCTGGATCCTGATGATGACGTCTGGAGGAAATGAAAAGTCGGCTTCTGATCTGGAAGAAGATTGGAGTCTCGGTTTCTGACATGGCCATTGGGATTAAGTTGCTCTTAGTTTTACCGCTTTTAAGACATTTTGTAAATCAGAAATAAACCGAGTAATAAGACTTTGGTGAGAAGCAGATATCTGAGCTTATATAATATGGAGACAGAGTTCTAGTTTCCCAAGATTCATCCATTGATAGACCATCATACACTCTAAGTGGTTACTATATGTCTTGTGCATATATGAAATATGAATGTTCTTAACATTTAAGTTTTGGGGGAAAACACACATTTTGAGTAGAGGTGGTCTTAATTTTTGAAGATTTTATTTATTTATTTATTTATTTATTTGAGAGAATGAGTGAGAGAGCGAGTTTGAGCTGGGGTTGAGGAGGGAAGGTGCAGAGGAAGAGGGACAAGCAGACTCCCCACTGAGCGAGGAGCCCAATGAGGGGCTTGAACCCAGCATCCTGAAATCATGACCTGAGCTGTAGGCAGACACTTAACCGACTGAGCCACCCAGGTGCCCTGAGGTGTTCATATTTTTAATGTTTCCAAATGGCTCAGGAGAATTAAGTTATAGAGTAAATTTTTCGTGGCATTTCTAGGCATAAAGAAATAGTATTTCTAAAAATCTGCATTTCTCCCTTTTAATAAATATCATGAAAGTTGAAGTGTAAGACTATAATTTATTATTGAAGACATTTACATTACCTGCTACCTAATGTTTTATTTTACCTTTTTTTTTTTTTAAATTTTATTTAGTTAACATACAGTGCAATATTGCTTTCTGGACTAGAATTCAGTCATTCATTATTTAATGTTTTAAATGAAGAGGGGTGAGTTGTATTTTTTTTTTTATTCACATTTTCTTTTTACCAACAGTTTTATGAAATCCAAGCATCCTTGGTTCTATTCTGCCCCATCCATTGTGTTTGAAAAAGTGCCTTGTCACCTATTTGCTTTTTCCAAGTACAACCCAGGCCACTTCTTTGCTTCACGTCTTCAAAAAGTCATCATCATTGTAGTATCAGATATTTTGCAATTTAGTAAATGGAACAGTGTGCATTCTCTTCGGGGTACCAAACATAACAGAACCAGAGTTGAACCTCATTAAAATAGTCTCCATCCCCTTTTGAGTATTTTTTCTTGCTGAAAGTCCAGCACAAGTTATGACTCTAGAAAACTAATCGCAAATTAATAAGGAAAAAGATTGTTCTTATATCTCTGTCTTAGGAGCATGTATTTGTTTGTCTTGGAATTCCACATAGTAACAATCCATTAATGGCTGTCATCAAGAACTGAAATTATCTTGATTTTTCTGCTGCTTACATTTTTTTTTTAAGATTTTATTTATTTATTTGACAGAGAGAGAGATCACAAGCAGGCAGAGAGGCAGGCAGAGAGAGAGAGGGAAGCAGGCTTCCTGCTGAGCAGAGAGCCAGACGCGGGGCTCGATCCCAGGACCCTGAGATCATGACCTGAGCCGAAGGCAGCGGCTTAACCCACTGAGCCACCCAGGTGCCCCCTGCTTACATTTTAGAGTGAACATTCTCAGGGTGATATCAGTAATCAAGACATCAAGCTTTTAGGAAAAGATAATTCCTGTCAATGCGAGTAGAAACATAATTAAGAATATGTAAATGGATCTTCACTGCAATAAGAAATAAACATATTTGTGGTAACCTACTCCTCTAAGAAACAAAAATCCTAGGGGCAGGGACTTCCTCACCATCTGGGGGATGAACACTTTTCCCTTGTGGTTACATCAGATTACCAAATGCTGGTAGAAAAGTGCATGAAAGGCTAGTGATGACCATTTGAGGATAATGTGCTACTATGGCACAGACCGCAGCCCCTTAGTGCACTGCCAAGTTCTTTTTTGGGTGGACTAGCCTCCTCTTCACCCAAGCTGGGCTTGTGTCTTCACTTCTCTAGGTTTTCTTTCAGTCTCCTTGTTTGTGCTCTTCTGTGTCTTGAGTTTATTTGAGATTCTTGCAGGCTTTTACTGGGAAAATGATTTATACACTTTTAAAAAAAATTATTTATTTATTTGACAGACAGAGATCACAAGTAGGCAGAGAGGCAGGCAGAGAGAGAGGAGGAAACAGGCCGCCCAAGGAGCAGAGAGCCCAATGCGGGGCTCAATCCCAGGACCCTGGAATCATGATCCGAGCCGAAGGCAGAGGCTTTAACCCACTGAGCCACCCAGGTGCCCCTGATTTATACACTTTTAAGAAGTATTTCCAGAGCACTTCAAGTTGTTTAGAGGAAATAACTAAAAATGCACACATTTACTCTTTTTCTTGTTTACATCTATTAAGATTTAGCTTTCCGGGGCACCTGGGTGGCTCAGTGGGTTAAAGCCTCTGCCTTCAGCTCAGGTCATGATCCCAGGGTCCTGGGATCGAGCCCCGTATCAGGCTCTCTGCTCAGTGGGGAGCCTGCTTTCTCCTCTATCTCTCTCTCTCTCTGCCTGCCTCTCCACCTACTTGTGATCTCTCTCTCTCTGTCAAATAAATAAAATCTTAAAAAAAAAAAAAGATTTAGCTTTCCTTGGTGAATATTAAAATTAAATAATTCTAGCCCTAGACAGGACCTTGGTGATCCATTCAGTGAAAGGGTAGCATAACTGGGAAAAGAGCAAAGGAAAAACATGGTTATTATTTTGTTTTTAAACAAAGTAGATTTCCTCGTGAATCAGATTTGAGTTATAAAGCATCAATCCTGCACATTCTCTACAAAGAGAATAAAACAGGAATGGTGATGCTTACCTTACAGGGAATTGGGAGGATTGGAAATAATCCAATAGCATGTATAAAAGCCTAAAGTAGAAACAAATGACAGCCATTGTTGTCTCTCCTGCACACTGTCCACCTCTCCTCCCCTAAACTCAGGTCACTTGTGCAGCATGACCTTCACTCCAGTGTCCTTGATGTGGTCAGGCCATATTCCTTCCTAAAGCCTTCTTCTGGGTTCTAGCTCTTCTTGGACCCCTTTAGTCTCTGGATCAGAAACTACCCTGTCATCCGGAGTTGCTCAAGGCATTAGATTTTAATTAGGACAAAAGCCTTGGCAAAAGCCTGTAGAGACTGGGCCCAGTTTACCAGTGTGCCTTCATCAACAGCACTGAAATTACCTGCAAGGGAAAATTTTGAAAAACGAAAACACAGCCTCTAGTAAATATAACTTAGCATGCCTTAGTTTGTTCCTTTGTTAGAATAGAGCATACATCATCATCATCACCATCATCATCATCACCATTGTCATCGTCGTCATCATCATCATGGCACTGCCTGAGCAGTCTTGAAGATGAATTCTGGTTTGCCAGACAGAGCAAGGGACATGTTAGGAGGATTATAGGGAGCAACACTAGCAAAGGGCTAGAGACTCAGCCTTCTAAGGGAATGCCACTTTCAGGTGATGGAAATACTGGGGAGCCCTTGGGTTTTGGATCACTTGGGAGATCCCCCTGCCATGTGTGCTTTGTCTGACTTTGGTGGTATTTGGTTCACAGATAACCATCTACTCTGATAATAAAATGTTTTACATTTTAATTATATGTTCAGACAGTTTTCGAAAGATTACTGACAAAGAGGAAAATGGAGTCATTTATAGTTCTGCTGTGAATCAGCATGGTGGGTCATTCCTTTGAGTTCAGGATGCTTCCTTTTGGATGGATCTTTTTAGATTCCTGAAGCAGAATGACCATTTAGAGGACTATGTGAGGGGCAGGAGAAAAGGTATGAACAAAGTAGAGCTGGGGATATAGCTGACATGCCAGGGGGATGGTGAGGAGATAAATCTAGCCCCAGAGGGAGAGCCTTGTTGGTGAGTAGAAAGTGAGACTGGTGAGATAGTGTTAGTGTGATGACACAGAGTGCAGACCTCAGGGAAGATATGCTGAATTTTGGCTCTGACATTTCCTGGCAGTATAATTATAAATTAATCACTTAACCTTTCTGAAGTTTAGTTTCCTCAGCTATAAAATGGAGATAATTTCCCTCAACAGCCCTTCATTTGGAGGTAGGATTTAATAACAAAATAGTTGTGAAGTGCTTGACACTAAATATATTCTAAATTCATCCTCCCTTTGGTTTAGGCTTTGGAGGACCTAGAATATGAAGCCAATGGGAAACTCAATCATTAATATATTTAAGATATTTGTACTTTAAGATATACACGATACCAGATCTTTAAGGGTGGTGGCTAGCCAGTGATTGAAGGGGTACCCTTGTGCTTAGCTGGGCTTTGGGAGGCACCATATATTACTGATAAGTCACTCAGCTCCTCCTGTGATTCACAGTAGCACCACATTCTCTACATTTTCACACATGAAAGTATTGCTCACCCACCATCAGAGTGTACCAGAGTGCTTAGTTTCTTTGCAGAAGTGTTGACAGGGTTGCACACATCTGTCCCCAGTCTCTCAAAACCCTGGCCCCTATAAGGCCAACAGCACACATTTTTTAGGTGACTAGCTATGATTGAAGAGATGGTCCATGGCCATGAAACCCAGAGAAAGAAGAATGACTCACAAATTAAGTAATGACCCTACTGTAGAATAAACATTTCAGTTTAATAAAGTACATATTTTAAAGGCCTGATTAAGGCTCAAAATCTTTAGGAAAAGATGCCAGTTACCAGTCCACACCAATGCATTGAAAAGATCAATCTTCAAAAGGGTAATTGAATCATAACCTGAAACAATTGGATTTTTAGTGAGTAATAGCGTTAAATGAAATTCTGGGAATATGGAGTTTAAGATGAGCATAAGGTAGCAAAGCAAGAGTTCATATTTCATGTGTATGGAATGTTCTAAAGTCTAGTTTAATTTTAGGTCCATAGAAAATTTGTAAGGCAGGAAAGGATCCAACCTTAGTCTCTAAAACTGATTTTAAATGTGGCACGTACACCCTTTTCCTTCTTAAGCTTAATTTTCTTTTAAGGTTTAATATAGTTCAAGAAGTCTTTACAGTAGGTCTGTCTTTTGTCCTCTTGCACAGCCTTCCTTCACACTCCTTCAGCCCCATAAACAAATGAACTTATCCAGTGCCACAGGCTACAATTCAGTGTTCAAGGAACATCAATCCTCAAGTAAATTGATGCTACAGATTCTTTAAATTGAAGTTCCAGCTCGTGGCTTCAGATGAGGATTAACTCAAGATCTCTCTAATCAGGAGTCTACATTTTTAAAATATTTGTCCTCTTCCAGAGTTCTCTATTTCTTTGAAAGTCACCTCTGCCTATCCAAGAGCACAGAATGGAAAACTGGGCTTTTTTGTTTTTTTCTTGGTTCCTCCATTTCCCTAGGCCTTCAAGTCCTCAAGCAAGTTTTTTCTGTTCTGCCTCTCTAGTATATCTCAAATCTGTGTGCTTTTCCTTCTAAATCAAACTGACAGCATCTCTGCCCAGACAGACTTGGTAGCCCCTGGTTGGTCTCTGTGCATCTGCTCTGGCCCCTCCTGTCTGTTCACCACAAAAGAGCAGCAAGAACAGTCCTGTCAATAGACAAGTTTTAAAAGTAACGTGATATGAAGTGTTGAAATTTAAAACACACACACATAAAACACGTAAGTCTTCTCCTATTGCTTCCTATAAAGTCCTTTGGCAGCTTCCCATCGATCTCAGTAAAATAAAACAAATCTTTATATTTCTTTCATTTAACAGATACAGATGGACTCTTTTGCTAAAACCCCCTTTTCATCCCATTGTGTCCTGACGATGCAGAGACAAATCAGCCTTGTCTCCAACCCTCAAGGAACCCATAGTCTAGCCAAACAGCGCTTGATCAAAGTTTACTTGTTTATTCCTAAATATTCACCAAAATCCTGTAACTTACCAGCGCAGCTGGAGAATGAACTTAGGTGTCCTTTGACTTTGTTATGCCTGTTAGTGAAATGGGTGGCTTGAGCAAACATGGCGTATGCTGCTCTGAGGATAATTTTGACTCAGTCTAAAGCCAGAGCACATAGTCTTTCTTATTGTTATCATTATGCTAGGTCAGTCTTCTTTCTACAGTAACACTGAATAGCAAACAACCAGAAAACCTGAAGGAGTTCAGCACTAAATATTTATTTGCTTTCCCATTGGAGTGGTCAGCTAAGCAGCTCTGTTCATCTTGCTGGCTCACACGCCAGGGTTGGCTGGCTGTTGGCTGACCAACGCTGGCCTTGGCTAGGATGACCAGCGAAACTTTGCTGTGCTGTCTTTGTCTTATTTTTCAGTAGAGTAGCTGGGATATGTTCTCATAGCGATGGCTAAGGCTCAAGAGGGAGCCCGTAAGTTCAGTCTTACAAGTGGTTTCTGAACTCTGCTTACATCATATCTTGCTGACATCACAAGTTGACTCACGTGAATTACACAACTAACTCCAGAGTCAGAACAGGTACTGCCAAGTTACATGGCCAGGAGGGGATTCAAGGAGAATTGAGGCCATAATTGTAATCCATCACAATGCCATGATTTTGCTTATTATATTTTGTGTTTAACTTGATCATAGGACTTAACCAGATTAAGTGGAAATATATAATGTGTTAATGGTTTACCCTTTCTCCAGTGCCCAACTTGGGGAGCCAACTATGGACAAAGACCCTGTCTTCAGTGCAATGTTTGGCATAAAATAGATGCCCAACAGATGTTAAACTAACAGAATTATTAGTACGCTGGTGACCTTGGGCTGTTGACTTGAGATAATTAAATGTACTCAGCCACAGCTTAATCATTTATAAATAGGAAGTAATAATAATACCAACTGCAACCACTTCTCTAAGGACTAAATAGGGACAAAAATGTAAAAGTACATACTCTTTTTTCAAAAAAGATGATTGCTTCTTCCCCTCCCACAACCTTCCTTCCTCACTGGGAAAATAGTAAATGGTTTAATCTTGGCCTACCTTAGGCAAGAATTTGTAGGATAGAGAACCACCTATTGAAAATATCTTCCATATCTTCCAACTAAAAAGCACTTTTGTGTAATACCCATACACTAAAGAATTTAGGTCCCCTTGAAGGCTTAAGCCCGTTAACCATTTGCAGTTTGTCTTAAATTCCTATAATGAAAGGGTTGGGGTCTCTTTCTCATTCCCATAGATGACAGACGCAGAGGAAAAAGGAGTTTAGAATGGGTGGAGAAGTGTGATTTTGGGTAGTGGGGCTCTTTGAGGGAGAACAAATCTGGTAGGTACCACAGTGTATGGGGCAGGGGGTGCATAGACAGTTGGGATATGAGGCTTTCCAGCAGGAATGACAGGGCCACTGGAGAGGGCAGGAATAAAAACCTCACCCTTTTTGTCATTTCCTCTATACTTTAGTGGATGTTTCTGATGCCTGATCTAAATATTTGGTTGTGCTTTATTAATATTCCTAAGTTAAAATAGATATAATTTTAACTTCTATTTAGTTATGTATATTAATTTTTATTTAATTTTTATATTTAGTTTTTATAGTTATATAATTATATATTGCTATGTAAATATATATCAATTATGTACAAATAAACATACATTAAATTATATCTATAACTTTCCTCTTTCTTATAACCCCCAGATTTAGGGCAAACATACATCTGGCTTCTATCAGTTAAGGAGTAACTTTAAGCACATCCTGTCAAATTGTCTGTTCCCAAAAGCAATACCAACACATTCAGTGGATGTTATTTTTTCCCCTACAGTTATGTTCTTGATTGGACCACAAATTTTTCCATAGTACTGTACTTGAAAAATAGGACATTCTAGTTCTTTATACATAATCAGCCCCCTACCTCCAGCCTTTTTTAGAGAACTTTTTTTTTTTTTAAATGAGGCATTATGTAAATTGTATTCCAGCTCTGGAAAACTACTGAGTATTAGTTATACCATCTTTTAAGTTGCTATGTTGGGGTTATTCTCAGTCTTTATGTCTGTGTACTAATCAGGACCGATACAGCTCACTACCTCCTGTCCCCCACCTGTCTGGGACATGCTGAATTTTCTGCCAGGGTAGTTTTAAATCAGCTACTCATGACTTGAAATCAGATTATTCATTTATAAGGAATTTGAAGTTAGTTAAAATTCTTCGAAAAGTTCTAGACTTAAATTTTGTTAATTATACTCTTAAAGGTTTGAGATGTTTTAACAGTTTTTTTTAAAAAACTTTTAGAAAAAAAATTATAAATAGGCTCTGTGATCTCCAGGACATTTTACTGAGTGTTTTTCAAAGTTAAACCTTAACTGCTAAAAGCTATAATTTGGTACCCATAATATTTTTCCAGTTGTAACATAATTCATGGATAGGTTGTATTTTTGCAGGAAATTTGCCTGACGTGTATGTTGTGAGGAGGTGCATTTTATCAGTGACCTGATAGAAACCATGATTCACTGGATACGTCAGAGAAATTAATGGGAAGAACCCAAGTTTCAACAGCATCTTTAATAAGGGAAGGCTTTGGTCTTCTAGACTTTTAAATTATACATTGAGAAATTATCTGATAACTTACAAAGTAAGTTTCTGTTTAGAAATATGCAAGTAAATAGCAAGAGGAATGTAATGCATCCTATCTTTTATCCTTTAAGTGATCCCCGTATGAAATCGCCCATGTAACTTCTCAGGGATCTGCTGGATCTGCTGGATCTGGCTGGTAAATTAGATACTTGCTAGCATTCAGTTCTCTTTTGCATATGCAAAATGAGCCTGACAAAGTCACAAGAAAATATTGTTTTCAAATATGTAGTGTATACATTCTAAAATGATGCAACCTACATCTGCCTCTCAATTATAAATATTAGGAATATTTTAAAAATGAACTTTTGGCAGAAATTTTGATTCAATGAAGTCTTCTTGATTCAATGATGTATTTTTTTTTAAAGATTTTATTTGTTTATTTGATAGAGATCACAAGCAGGCAGAGAGGCAGGCAGAGAGAGAGGAAGGGAAGCAGGCTCCCTGCTGAGCAGAGAGCCGGATGTAGGGCTCAATCCCAGGATCCTGGGATCATGACCTGAGCTGAAGGCAGAGGCTTTAACCCACTGAGCCACCCAGGCACCCCAGTGATGTATTTTTTTACCTGTATTTTGTAATCTGTATTGTATTTACCTTTTATTTTGATTCAGTGTTCTGCTCTTGATGAACCAAAAATTCCTGAATACCTTTACATTAATAGATTGTGTTATGAAGTTGAGCTTATTCTAGGAAGTCAGTTAGTACCTGTTCCATCCGATACCTCGCCCCAGCACAGTTTTTTTATAGGGTCTTGTACAATAGAATCCTCATAAGCTCCCATCCTCCCACAAGAAATATACATGCATATGGCATGTGTGTAAGTGAATGACTGTGTGTGTATATACACAAATACATGGTTCCAGACTTAGGAAACATTGAACTTTTGCTTCTGGTAAATGCAATTGATAATTAGCCCTGTTTAAGTGAGTGTACTTCTTCTTATATGTACCTTGATAGGGCTGTGTAACTAAATGTTTTACGTTTATAGGAATAACTTAGGTTCATTTTTGTTTTTAAGTAATATTTACTAGTATTTTTATCAGAAACATAAAGAAGAAAACAAAAATAATTTGTAACACTGTCAACCAATTATTTTTAGAATAATAAACCACAGTTTAAAATAATGAATCACTCATGTATCCTACAAGAAAAATTTATATGTACCAGCCAGGATATGTATGTATATACACATACTTTCATGCTTACAGCTGACCCTTAAACAATGTGGTCTGGAGGTACTGACCCCCCATGCAGTCAACAATGCACATATAACTTTGACTCCCCAGAAACTTAATTACTGAGAGCCTACTGTTGACTAGAAGCATTACCAAGAACATAAACAGTCAATTAGGACATCTTTTATATACGGTTGTGGTGCCTGGCTGGCTCAGTGGATGGATCCTGTGACTCTTGATCAGGGTTGTGAGTTTGAGCCCCACATTGGGTGTAGAGATAACTTAAAAATAAAATATTTTTTAAAAACCCATTTTGTGTATGTATTATATATTCAGTTATAATAAAATATGCTAGCAAAGAGGAAATGTTATAAAAAAAATCGTAAGGAATAGACCTTGACCTTGGCAGCATAATTATGGATCTGTCTCATCAGGCAAAGGAAACAAAAGCAAAAGTAAACAATTAGGACTACACCAAAATAAAAAGCTTTTGTGCAGCAAAGGAAATGATCAACAAATCAGAAGGCAACTTACAGAATGGGAGAATATATTTTCCAAAGATATATCCAGTAAGGAGTTAATATCCAAAATATATGAAGAACTTATACAACTCAACATCAAAAATATACAAAGCACTTGAAAATATCTGATTAAAAAGTGGACAGACAACCTGAGTAGACATTTTTCCAGAGAAGACGTGCAGATACATTAACAGATGCTGAACATCACTAACCATCAGAGAAGTGCAAATCAAAACTGCAATGGGATATCACCTCATACCAGCCAGATTGGCTAGTATCAAAAAGATAAGAAATTGGGGCGCCTGGGTGGCTCAGTGGGTTAAAGCCTCTGCCTTCAGCTCAGGTCATGATCCCAGGGTCCTGGGATCGAGCCCCACGTCGGGCTCTCTGCTCAGCAGGGAGCCTGCTTCCTCCTCTCTCTGACTGTCTCTCTGCCTGCTTGTAATCTCTGTCTGTCAAATAAATAAATAAAATCCTTAAAAAAGATAAGAAATAATGACTATTGGTGAGGATGTGGACAAAAGGGAACCATAGTGCCTATTGGTGGGAATGTAAATTGGTGCAGCTATTGTGGAAAACACTATGGAGGTTCCTCAAAAAATTAAAAATTGAAATACCGTATGATTCAGTGATTCCACTACTGGGTGTTTACCCAAAGAAAACAAGAACACTAATTAAAAAATATATATACACCCCTCTGTTTATTGCAGCATTATTTACAATAACCAAGATATGGAAGCGGTGTCCATCAATAGAAGAATGGATAAAAAAGATGTGGTATATACGTGCGATGGAATATTGTTCAACCATAAAAAGAATGATATCTTGCCATTCGTGATCACAAAGATGGACCTAGAGGGTATTATGCCAAGTGAAATAATTCAGAGAAAGACAGATACCATATGATTTCACTTATGTGTGATATCTAAAAAACCAAGGACCAAATAAAACAAAAACCAGACTCTTCAATACAGAGAACAAATTGTGCTGGGCAAAGGTGATAGATTAGATAGATAGATAGATAGATAGATAGATAGATAAAAGGGATTAAGAGGTACAAACTTCCAGTTATAAAATACATAAGGCATGGGGATGAAAAGTACAAATAGGGAATAGAGTCAGTAATAAGGACTGATGGTGACTACCCTTACCAAAATGAGCATGAGTAACATAACATCATTGAATCAATATGTTGAAACTAATACTAATGTGCTTCAATTTAAAATTTGTTTAAAAGAAAGTTACAAGGAAGAGAAGCTACATTGACAATGCTGTATCTATCGGAAAAAATCTACATACAAGTGGACGCGTGCAACTGAAACCCATGTTGTACATGAGTCAGTTGTACACAGACGTGCTCTTACACAGCATCATTATTCTGATGCCTTAAGCATTGGTAAGGATGATAAAAGACCCTAATGTGAGATTATAGCATAATTCATAGTCATAATTTAGCCAGTATCAATCATACTGATGGATACTCAGGTTGTTTCCAGTTCTTTGGCTGTTTAAAAACAAGGTTGCAGGGAACATCCTTGGACATACAACCTAGTGGTGCTCTTGCGAATGTACTTGTGGAATAAGTTCCTCGCTGGGAATTGTCGGTGCAAAAGAGCACTGTTTTTAAGGGCCCATAAAGCAGTGAACTACACACTGCTCGGTGATGGTTTATTATTCTTCAAGTACATCGGAGTGGCAGAAATTGACCAATGAAGTTATTAGAGGAAAAATGAAACTGTGCTAAGTCATCACTGGGTTGTACAATAGGCTGTAAATATGGTGGTAATAGCCCATAATTAACTATCATCAGCTTTAGACTTTACTGATTTAGACTTTATGTCAGAATTTTCTCCATGTCATTTGACAAAACAGTCAGTACACATTCTCAGACTTCATTTCAGATCAAAGGCCATGAAACAAAGACACCACAGCCTTCCCAACTACTGTAAGAAGACCTTTGTAATGTTCAGGAGAAAGCTTGCATTTCTAATTAATGAGTATGTTTTCCCTCCCTCAGGTGGAAGGGAAGATTTTGGAAAAGTAAACCACTGAAGAGACATGATATTGCTCCTGTAACTTAGAACTGGAGAGGAGGCAAGATGCTGGCATAGCTGTTGAACTGAGAACCTGCTATGCCAACATATTGCCATCTTTCTTGTCTGACAGCAGCCATGGCCACTGCCTGCCACCCCTCATGTGTTGCTACGGATGTGTGCCCTTCCTTGGATGTGGGTTTCCATGACCTGGCCCTGCTCAGCTCTCTGACCTCTTTTCTACCATGCTCTGTGTCACTCCATTTTAGCTCCAACTGGCCTCTCTGGAAGTTCCTGCCTCTTTCTCATCATTTGGGTCTCAGTGAGGGCATCAGCTCCTGAGAGAAGGCTTCCTTGGCCACGCTGTCTAAAATAGCTACCCCATACCCCAGTTGCCCTTCACCCCTGTGTCCCGTTTTATTTTTTCAAAATATTGGTCACTCCCTGGAATAAACTCTTTGATTTAAGTATCTTTCTCTCTCACATTAGAATGTAAGCCCCTTGGGGTTAGGGACCTTGTTTTTCTCTTTCAGCCACTGAATCCCCAGAGCCTGACACACAGGAGGCCCTCAGTACATACGTTTGAAAAACTCCATCCGGACTTTCATGGTATAAGAAAGATGTCAAATAATTATATTTTCTCCATTAAACATGGCTTTGGTGAAACTCTGACTCGCAATAACAATATAAAGAACTACACAGTTGTTGGGTTCTGGACCTGCAACCCTCACTCCTTAAAGTAGTCAATATGACATCACCGGTTCCAGATTTTATCAGTATATCATAATGAGAAAAGCAGGAGAGCTTCAAAACCAAGCCTCTGTGAGACTCTCACACTGGCGTTACCTATCTCTGTGTTCTTGGGCAAGTCATTTAACCCTTGAGCCATGGTTTTCTTAATTGTAAAATGAGGATAGTAGTACTAATCCCAAAGGATTCTTGAGTCAAAGAGATAAGATATTTTAGCCCAATGATTCTTACTTCATGTCTGAAAAGATAGTGTCTGAAATTCCTGACATACATGTTAGAGTAGGCAACTAACAAATTTTAATTATCTTACTATCAAGAAAAAAAGTAAATTTTTCTTCAGTTAGACACAGGTAATCTGACATGAAATGAATGGAAGTGCTACGGCAGAACCATAACCCAGGCAGAATTCTGTGTTAAGACTCAAGAGCTCTTGAGAGGCCAAGGACTTAATTGTCTAAGTATCTCGAATTCTTCTCCTCTCCTGGTTAGTTCTCCCTCCTCTATCTTCCTTTATTCCTGGAGTTACTGCTCTTTGGAACTCTTTTCTTTTCTTCATTTTTCTTCTCCCTCCCTCCCCCCTTTGGATCTCTTTTAAAAGCAACTTTCAGAGATTCAATTTATAGAGGAAGAATATTTAATAAATACTTATTTGTTCATGTTTTTAAGCATTGAAGCTTTAGTAAAGTGTTTTGCTTTTAATAAACTAAATTCTATTTTAATTTTGATGCTTTTCTGAGAAATAAAATAACTGTTAGTACTCTTGACTCTCATTATTTATTGCTACTCATGGTATTATAACTCTGATGTACAGAAAATGTGCATTATGCTTTTGTGTCATGCCTCTGAGAGTATATTAAACTGAGCTATTAATTTAATAAAAACATGTCGCAAGAAAGTATAGCAATTTTAGTCCACAAGTTTTATAAGCATTCTTTTTATAGCTTACAATGATTAGTTTAGAGACATTTAAAACTCAATACAATAATTAAGGAGCTTATGCTAAAAAGCAGTATTATTGGCCTTCAATACTTCTAGTCTGAAGTATCTAACAGATTAATGATTTCCATCTTGATGGCCTGTGTGTTCATTACCTTGATTTGTTCTTTTAATTCTTGAAGAAATCAATACACAGAACACCAGCCCTGGGGGGTCACTGCATAAGCTAATGTTGCCCATGAAGAACCCACTGAAAATTGACATCTGCATTGCCTTATTCATTCCCTGTCTTGCTGGTAAAAACATTGGTGCACAATCAGTAGACCAGGACATCCTGACATACTGCTTGTTTTAAGAACAGTTGTTATTAATACTTTTTTTTTTTTTTTACCTATAACTTTGTTTTAAAAGAACTTCTAAAACTTTGTTTCATTAGCTTGTTTGGGCTTCTCTCACCTTTTTCAGAGTTCCATTTACCCTCATCTACATCAGTTGACAGAGATGTCCACTGCCCCTTGACCTCAATATAAGGTGAGCTGGACACAAGTGTGGAAATGAACATGGAGCTTGCTTGGATTAATCCTCCACATCTTCATGTGTTTTACTGTAACTTGCCAAACATCTGAACCTTCTTTTTTGATTCCAAGTAGTCATGGGGGCATTGCGGGGGGCAGCAGAGGGTTGACTTAGACAACTTAGTACTTAGGAAGAGCAAAGTGGAGGACTAAGAAATTATTTTTCTCCTGTATCCTGTAATTTCTTTAAGTCTGCGGTTTTCAACCTTCAGCATTCATTATCAGTTACCTGGAGAGCTTGCGAAGAAATGCAGATCCCAGACTATCCCCCAGACATTCTGATGTGCTGGGTTTTAATTGAGACTCAGGAATCTTCACTAACCAGGCACCTTGCCAATAGTTTGACAATGTACTACTACACTTGGAGGACCCTTGTCTTCAGTCTGAAATGAGAGGGCAAGTTTTTAAAAATCTCACAGAGTTCCCAGTAAGGAACTTGGGCGTGATCTTGCAAGCAGCCTGCTCTCCTGCTCCATCTAAGTGCTTGTGAAAATCCAGAACAGTGTTTTGTGATCTTGTTCTCCTTATGCTCTGGGCTTGGTTGTATGAACAGCCCACATCACTGCACACAGAAGCACCATGGCCTCTGCTATGCTCCGCAGCCTTGTTTTTAACTCATCTTTTCTCCACTGGTTCACATTACAATTTCTGAGATGTTTTATGTTCTTTCTGATTGACTTGATATTGACCCAAATCGTTTACCTCTATATATTCTTCTTTAGAATTTATGTCACATTGTAAATGATATATGAGCTCATCGAGGCTAGAGACTAGGTTTAATTATGCAGAAGAGGAATTTTCAACATTATTGGACTCCCTACAGTGACAAATCTTTCTATAAATGGAAGGATCACATCTTAACTGATCTGTTTCTTAAGTTTAGGTTTTTGCGGATTTTTTAAAAAATTGGAACATCTTTTCTGTTGTGAGACAGTGTGTATAGTAGAAACAGCTTTAGAATGTAATGCAAAACATCTAGGCTGTAGTCCCAGACCTGTCATTTTCTAACTCTACATGAATTTGGGCAGGGCATTTAATCTGTCATCTTATTTGGAAGTAATAGCACGAGAAACTATATGATACATTAGAAAGAAAAAAAGGGAAAGCAAAATACAGCTGTGAAAACAGCATGTAGGCAAGCTGGGAGGGAATCTACAAAAAGAAAATAGTTGGAGATTTTTAGTGTTCATTTTATTTTAAAGTTTTTACAGTGTTTTACTGCTTTGTATTGTTATTGTCCAATTTAAATATGAGTAAAAAATAATGAGTTTTGATTACAAGGCAGAACTTTATTCTCATCCAGCCTGAACCTTTTATTTGCTAACTAATCCCAGTCAAAAGAGATATGTGATATTTTAGTTGTATCTTGAGGAAAGGTTGGTTTCTCTTAAGCTGTTGAAAACTGAGATAGAAATAGCTTATTGGCCTTCAAATAATAATGATAATGACTCTCTGACTCATATACCTTTTTTCTATGTCATTGGCTTATTATGAGATTCAAATTATTTAAGGTAATGAAGCTGCTTTGAAAATGATTAGAAGTAGGGATGCCTGGGTGGCTCGGTTGGTTAAATGTCTGACTTCGGCTCAGGTCAAAATCCCAGGGTCCTGGGATCAAGTTCCGCATTAGGCTTCTCACTCAGCCGGGTTCCTGCTTCTCCCTCTGCCTGTTGCTCTCCTGGCTTGTGCGTCCTCTCTCTCTCTCTGACAAATAAAATCTTTAAAAAAAGAAAAAAGAAAGGAAATGGTTAGAAGTTTTGTGAAGTCTTAAGAAACTGTAATTAAATCCTTCTGACCCTCCCTCTTTTCCTTCACCCCTACAAATGTTGACTTTTGAAGTGATTGAAATTGAAGTGTTTTATTCTAAATGGCTATAAAGTTTTAATTCATAAGATTCCAGTCATTTACCATTATACTTGTAGCAGTTAAACTGACAGGAACCGTGGGCCCATCTTCTTTTAGTTCCGCTCATCTGGGAATGCAGAAGCAAAAGAATGGGAGGCCTGGAACCTCCAGTACCAGACATTGCCTACTCCATCTACATGTAGCTCAAAACCACATTCAAACAAAAGTACCACATGTAGTTTCACTGAAACTAAGATGTTTTTATTCCCATATAAATATTTTATGTATTTGTTTAATGTATATTAGAAAAATATACATTAGAGTATACTTTTGAAAGTAAATTTATTTTGGGGCACCTGGATGGCTCAGTCGGTTGAGCAGATGACTATTGATTTCAGCTCAGGTCACGATCTCTGGGTTGTGAGATCAAGGCCTTCATTGGGCTCTACCCTCAGCAGAGTCTGCTTGAGATTCTCTCTCTTCCTCTCCTGTGGCTCCTTCCCCTCTAAAAAATACTAAATAGCAATTTAAAAAAAGAAAGTACATTTGTTTTAATATTGTAAAATATTATTATTATTAATTTAAATAAATATATATTTAAATATATATTAAATATAAATATATATTTAATATATTATTAATTTAAATAAAACTTTCATAAGCTTGCTGGAAACAAAAACAAGAAAAATATGAACATGACCCCACATAGCCAAACTTTGGGAAATAGGAATTTGGGTGAGCAAGATCCTGCTGTGGAGAAGCAGGGAGAACTTTATAGAATGGGATAGTTGTTTCCTTTTTTTTTTTTAAGATTTTATTTATTTATTTGACAGAGAGTGACACAGCAAGAGAGGGTGCACAAGCAGAGGGAGTGGGAGAGGGAGAGGCAGGCTTCCCGCTGAGCAAGGAGCCTGATGCAGGGCTCGATCCCAGGACCCTGGGATCATAACCTGAGCTGAAGGCAGACTTTTTTTTTTTTTTTTTAAAGAGTAAGATCTTTCTTTCTTTCTTTTTTTTTTTTTTAAAGATTTTATTTATTTATTTGACAGCAGAGATCACAAGTAGGCAGAGAGGCAGGCAGAGGAGGGGGCAGGGAGGGAAGCAGGCACCCCACTGAGCTTAGAGCCCAATGTGGGGCCTGATTCCAGGACCCTGGGATCATGACTTGAGCCAAAGGCAGAGGCTTTAACCCACTGAGCCACCCAGGTGCCCCTGAAGGCAGACACTTAATGACTGAGCCACCCAAGCGCCCCTGGGATAGTTGTTTCCTAATGTACAATGTATAGTTCAAATTGAGAAGTTGATATATTCTTGGATGAAGAAAATTTTTGGTTTAAGTGAGAATGAATGGACTTCACCTGTACATTGCATATATGGTCATATAGTTATTTACCTTTGAGAGTTACTAATATTTCCCTGATGTAAAGGTCTTGTATCTTCTGTGTTTGAAAGCCAAGCCCAGTTTGTAAATAAGAAAGTCTATTCATAAATGATTAGCCAATCTGAGCAAGTATTTGAGGGTAGATGTGTGACCTTGATAAGAGGGTCCTCAGTGCCAAACTGTGGCAGTTTCTACTGACAGAGCAGGCACAGAATCTGTATATATACAAGAAAAGCAGTTACTCTTTTTTGGATAGAGAACTTTCAAAGCCTCATCTTATATAAGAAAATAACAGTGGGAGATTTGCCTTATAGTGCCTACACAATGCCATGAGAAATGAAAATTAGAAAAATGTCAGCAAAAATAATTTGCTAAGTTTGAAATTCAAAATTTAGAAGTCCTAAAAGATCTGTATGAAGGAGAACCATCAAGCATGCACAAGGAAACAAAACCAGGATGACATCACAGGAAAGTGATGTAGTTACTGGGAAACAGGCCACCCTTCATAGTTTGCATACTTTGGAAATATGTTCTATCTAAATGCCTAACTTTCCAGAAAAATGAGTAGTTTGACTTGCTGATTCCAAATTAATTATCTGGTCATTGGCATAATTTATAGGAGCGCACTCATGGAATTTGTGTGACCCAAATAACCTGCTCATGTTTGCAGATCTGCCTTTTCACTTGCAAACTTTTCCTGATTTCTAAAACTGTATGAGGGACCCACGTACCAGACTTTGAAGACTAGTCATAAAAAATTAGGTTGAGTCTTTTGCTGGATTGTGGAGATTAGGAATGAGTGAGGAGGAAGAGAAAAAGAGAAAGGAGATCATCTTGGGAAGATTAAGGTCTAATATATATGGGTGCCACCCAGGCGCCCCTAATATATTTTTTAAAAGATTTATTTCTGGGACGCCTGGGTGGCTCAATGGTTTAAAGCCTCTGCCTTCCGCTCAGGTCATGATCCCAGGGTCTTGGGATCGAGCCCCTGCTCAGTGGGGAGCCTGCTTCTCTTCCTCTCTCTCTGCCTGCCTCTCTGCCTACTTGTGATCTGTCTGTCAAATAAATAAATATAATCTTAAAAAAATATTTATTTCTTTGAGAGAGAGAAGGAGGGTGAGTAGTGGGGAGAAGCAGAGGAAGAGTGTCTCAAGCAGATTCCAGGCTGAGTGTGGAGCCTGATGCAGGGTTCGATCTCTCATCCAGGAAATCATAACCTATGCCAAAATCAAGAGTCAGATCTTAACCAACTGTGCCACTCAGATGCCCCAAGGTCTAATATTGAAAGAAAGATGAGCACTTGAGAATGAAAAGAAGGTAAAAACAAAGGAAGCAAATACAACTAGTGGCAATGCCATAGACTGAAAAATAATTGAAATCCCATGTTGTAAAATGCAACCAATTAGAGTCTTTCAATGAATACTTTTCCTAAATTTTAATACATTCAAAATAATTGTATAGTGTTTATAATTATTTTGAATGATATGACTCTTTGCATCATTACAGTATACAAATACTATCAGTTTTTTGAGAATTACAGAAGTCCTTTACCCAATTTCTATGTCATGGCTTAGTTTTTTTGTACTTATTTATTCATCATTCAGTATTTATTAAGCACATTCCATATTTCAGGAACATCATACCTTCCCATGGCTTGTGTCTAAGAAAAGAGATAAGCTTCTGCAAGTTTGATTATGACAGGGACGTACTTTTGTATGTGTGTAAATATAATAAGGCAACCTGATTTAGACAGGAAGTGATGAAGGAAAATCATTCCAAGGAAGAGGTGTTTTAAGTTTAGTTAGATCCTCCTAAGGGTGTTGTGGGGGTGGGGGGAGGGTAGTTTATGTCTTACTTATTTGTATATCCTTATGGTACCCAGGACAAAACCATGCACACACATCTGATGAATATGTCATGATTATCAAACATGTCATCAAACAGGGTGTACATGTTTGACGTACAAAGTACTTCAAAGGGATTGGCCTTTATTGGCCTGAGTTCTCTCTCTCTCTCTCTCTCTCTCTCTCTCACACACACACACACACACACACACACACACACACACACACACGAAATGCTGCGGTCCCTTTTGCTAAGTGAGGACTTCGTTCCCTGCTGAAGCTCTTCAGGAGTGCTTAGTTATAGAAGCTGCTGCTGCTGTGGTTAAACTGTTGATTTCAAGGACAGAGTCTTGCCCAAGTGACTGCTGGGAGAAGGATCCAGTGTAAAAATTCACGGCTGGAACTGGATGTCAAGATCCAAAGCAGCTCTAAGGAAATGTTCTTCTCTCCACCTGTTACTCCCTACACAGCTCCCCTACTCCTCTGTGAGAGGCAACTCCATTTTCTCCTTCAGGTCACTTTTGTATTTTTACTCATTTTCCTCTTTCCCATAGCCTTGGCTTAGAAGGGACTCTTAAAAGTACCACCACCCACTTTTACGGACTCTGTCCTTGTCTCCGCTTCACCTATTACCATTAAATTCTCCATGTATCCCAGTTCCAGTTACCAACATTGAGAAGCTGATGGTCCCAGCTCTCCTATGCCAGACCACGTATTAGGGTTCTACCATAGGCAGTCTCTGGGTCATGAACCACCTCTGGCGCAGTCACCTTTGACCTGCTACAAAACATGATTATCCAGGTCATAGGTATTGTGATCAGGGGCCCTTCTTTGAAAAGAGTGGGAGCAGTGTTTACCTAAGCTCACCACATGTCATCACTGAGTATCCACATACACTTAGCAAATTTAGAATTATTTTCCTACTCTCATATATCCAAACTTCTAGAAACACTAAAATAATTTCATTAGGAAGAAAAAAACAAACAAAAAACCCACTTCTTGTTTTTCCCTTTGGTTTCTCCTCTTTTTTGTGATGTGCTTTGTTCTTCAAACCATTTATTTATTGGACTTTTTCACACACATGTAAGATTTAAGTATGCTAATGTTCCAGAAAAGATTAAATCTTAGAAATTCCTTTTTTTTTAAGATTTTATTTATTTATTTGACAGAGGGAGAGAACACAGGAGGGGCAAAAGGATAAAAAGAAGCAGGCTCCCCCACAAAAGGAGGGAGCCAGGCTCTGGGCTCAATCCCAGGACCCTGGGATCATGACCTGAGCTGAAGGCAAACACTTAACCAACGGAGCCACCCAGGCACCCTAAATCTTAGAGATTATGTGTCTCTTCTCTTTCTTATCTTTTCATGATAGAACCCACATAAATTCCCAATTGTTGGTGTTTGCCCTCTCTTTTTCCATCCTTTATCTTATTGCTTCCAAGAATTTTTTTTTTTAAGATTTTATTTTTATCTGAGAGTGAGAGAGAGGGCACACAAGCAGGGGGGAGGGGAGAAGCTGAGCAGGGAGTTTGATGTAGGACTTGATTCCAGGACCCTGAGATCATGACCTGAGCCTAAAGCAGACGCTTCACCAACTGAGCCACCCAGGTGCCCTGCTTCCAAGAATTTTGGGTAAATTCTGTTTGGAGAACACATGAGACTCAGTCTCTTCGTTTCACATTCTACTTTAGGCCAGGTTCTTTTGACATTTACCCCACAAATGAATTCGCTGTTCAGTGATTTGCTGAGTTAGATAAGTCCTGAGAAAAAAGAAGCACTTTCTAGATTAAAGGAATCAAGTCTGAGATCTTGTGAGATTTCCAAGATCTTTCAACTTTGATTTAAATGTAATGTAACACAGTGAGTCTCAGTAAAAGACAAGACCATAGCATAAATAGCCCACATTTCTTTTTTTTTAAAGAGAATCTTTTTTTTTTTTAAAGATTTTATTTATTTGACAGAGATCACAAGGAGGCAGAGAGAGAGAGAGAGGGAAGCAGGCTCCCTGCTGAGCAGAGAGCCCGACATGGGGCTAGATCCCAGGACCCTGGGATCACGACCTGAGCCAAAGCCAGAGGCTTTAACCCACTGAGCCACCCAGGCACCCAAAGAGAATCTTTTTTTTTTTTTAGAGATTTTATTTACTTGTCAGAGAGAGAGAAAGCCCTATAGTGAACACAAGCAGGAAGAGCAGCAGGCAGAGGGAGAAGCAGGCTCCCAGCTGCACAAGGAACCTGATGTGGGACTCAGTCCCAGGACCCTGGGATCATCACCTGAGCCAAAGGCAGGCGCTTAACTGACTGAGCCACCCAGGTAACCCAAAATGGCCCACATTTCTAATTTACAGTTTTCTTCATGTGCTCTTCAAAACATCATTTTATGGTTGTAGCAGAATCAGATTAAAGCATCTCTTTATTTTGGCCTTCTTTAATTTTATCATAATGATTTTTTTTTTTAAGAGAGTGAGGGAGCAGGGATGGGGGGTGGTCAGAGGTAGAGAGAGAATCTCAACCAACTCCACACCCAGCGCATATCCAAACATGGGGCTTGATCTCACAACTCTGAGATCATGACCTGAGCAGAAATCAAGAGTCAGATGCTTAACCGACTGAGCCAGCCACCAGGCACCCTAGCCTTCTTTAATTTTCTCAAACATTAGTGGACAAGTTTTTTAAAAATAGAAATAAAGAAATAGAAATAAATAGAGATAGAAATAAACACAGCTTTATTTCTATTTATAATGGGCACTCTTCCCTGGCCTCTTGCCTTTAGTTAATATTTGTAATTCCTTGTTAATGTGTTTTGGTATGTAGGTTTATTCCCCAGCTCTTCTTACAAGAAACATTAAGAGAGAATCTAAAAGCTAACAACATATTCTTTCCCTTGGAAAGGACAAGAGAAGTGATAATTTAGAAAAAGGTGTAACATAACATTCACAACCAATCTTTAGGAATCCCATGAGAAGTATCTAGGTTTCACTGCTAGCTTTGGTATGTACTCAGTAAATGTTTGTGAAAATGACCGACAATCTTCCTTTTTAAATCTAAAAAGTTTATTGTCATTTCAAACCCTCATAATCTAGATTTTAAAAGATTAGCAAGTACTTAAAAATCAAGTTTCCTTTTGGAGGAACATAAAGAGTAACTAATGACAGTACTGCCTTCCAGAAAAGTCTCAAAATTAACTGTGTAGCACTTGCTGAAACTTCATCCTTTGGAAAGACTGACAGAGGTATCCTTCTTGTCTTACATTCAGTGACCGCCTTTTTCACAGTCCACATGCAGGGTCTCCAGTTTCATTTGGGGCTGATAAACATAGCTGAACTCATTTCTCTTTATTTATTCAAGCTTAAATTTGCTTATCTACCCATAGACCAATAGTCTTAGTCTATTGTTTTCTAACATTTTCAAGGGAAAAAACCTCTGGCAGTCATGGTGTTATTAACAGAACACCATGAATTATTGCTATTGTCATTAATTGCTTCAATTGTATGTCATAAGCAAATCAGATACCATCTTGAGAAGTTAAGGTAAATCATTGCCATGTTAATGGTTTAAGATCAGTTCATGAGGACAATGCTTGCAAGGTAGGTTCTTCCATTATTTGTCTTTGAATTAGGAAATGCTTGCTAGAATTTGATTTTAGCAGTAGATCATCTAGCTTCAACTTGGAAAACCTTTGTTCCATTGAGTCTCAGAACCAGTGGTCTAAATTATTAATCTCTTAATAAATTAAAAAATAACATGTCAGTCTAATGTAAAGTCTGATTAAAATTTTTTGAGTCAGAAAATTTAATAAAGCTTTACTTATTTAAAAAAAAAAGTGGTTTTAGGATGCTTGGGTAGTGCAGCTGATTAAGCCTTTGTGTCTTGGTTTCAGCTCAGGTTATGATCTCAGGGTTCTGAGATTGAGCCCCTATCAGGCTCAGCTCAGAAACTACTTGAGATTCTCTCTCTCCTTCTCCCTCTGTCTCTTCCACTTATGCGCTCTCTTTCTCTCCCTAAAAATAAATAAATATTTTTTTAAAAAAGTGGTTGTGTCTCTAGTTATAGCTCAATAAATTACAAAATGCTTTGTTTCTATTGCTCATCTTTTAATGCCCTCAGCTTCCTGCCATCCTCCTTCCCTATCATACATACATATATGCACTTTTTCTCTTCACATCTGTGTGTTATGTTCTAATTATGGCTAAATAGACATGAATTAGAGATGGAAAAGTTAAATTTTGCTAAAATCTAAACTTAAGCACTATAGTGTTCAGGCTCATACTTTTCTTTAAAAAGAAATCACGGTCCTTAAACTGGCTGGGATGGTAATGTGAAAGTACAAAGGATGTGGCCATGAGCTACTATTCAAAATTACCTATCTTTTTAAAAAGTGCATGTGATGAATATAAAATGATCTCCTTGGTCTCTGAAATTCCAGCAAATAACCTCAAAGTCTTGTAGTACTACAGTACTTTGTATTCAGCACTCAATCCTGATTAACAGTTGACCAGCAACATTTCATAGTGCCCATTTTCCTCTTTCGATGATATAAGGTGTTGTCTTTTAAAATATTCTTTTCTTCTTGATACATGAAGGTCATGCCTGCTTATGGTTCAAAAAGAATCACAATTCTGAGAGCTTCAGAAACTGATGTAACTAAACCATCTTGAAAGTGCCAGGATACCACCAGTGAAGCAGTTCATTCATTTCAGGGTGATCTTAATCTTGTTCTGACCTTCAGGAAGGGTGAGATGAATAGGAAGAGGCTCAGTTTATATTCCCAAGGCTAAAGAATGGTTTCATTATATGAACTGACTGTATCTGCTGCCCAGTCATAGTGACAAAGAGGACATTTGTTTCTGTGTCTAGAGACTTTTTAAAAAAAAACTTTTTCTTGCCCCAAAAAAGAGAACTGTCACCACACAGGATGCTTATAAGAGACACTGTCATAGTTCCAGCTTACTCCACCCATGCACCAATTGCTACCTGCTTTTGGGTGTGTGTCACTATTTCCAACCCATCTTCTCTTGAGTTTCAAGAGGGGACACTGTGGGCAGCTGTCTCCCGGTTTTGTATCTTTAGGATGACCTTCCTCATCTTGCATTCACACATGACTCAAGGAACATAATACACAGATTGGGTTTCCTGGCTTCCGAGGTTAGCCAGAGTAAAGTTTGATACCAATAGCTGGGGTCAAACTAAGGCACCCTCAGGAAGTCGATCATGAAGATACATTGACCCAATGAATGTTAGTAAGTATGATTATGCCCCCCAAAATTGAAATTGAATTTAAGTAAATCTGTTAAATACTCCTCTGCCTTTGAGTTCCAGGCAAAGGTGTTTATTCTTTATAAAGAACTTTACAAATCTGCTGTACCTTTAATAAGATTTTTTTAAAGCAATGATATCTTGACTTCATTTTTAGTTTATTTATTTAGAAGAACATCTTGCTTATTTGAGACAGTAATTCTTATCCTAGGTCCAAGAGTATCTTTATCTGGAATTGAGGTGAACTTGGATTCCTGGCATGGCAGTCCATAGATCATTTGCTATTCTCCCATCTCACGGGTCTTTTGATAAAAATATGAGAATTTCCTGGAATCACTTTAGACCATAGCCTTCGCACTAGTGATCATTCCAGTCCTGGTTGTTGACTGTGTCAAGAGAAATGTGTGACCAGGTAGTCAGACTAAGTTACTTAGCAAACTCATTAATCTCTAGACCATCTCAGGCACCAGTCTTCATATCTGCTTTCTGGTGGTTACACAAGGTAGCAGTATTGATTTTAAACAACTCTGTCATTTGATAATTGCTTAGAGCCCTGAAAAATGTCTGCTAGATTAAGAAGTCAAAGGGCAAAGTTTACAGCTCTTTAATATTTTATAGTCCTCTGATTTATTTTTCTCTTTGCTCCACCAAGGAGTGAAGCCTGTTGAGTTCATCTCAAAACTCAGAATCCCCAAAGTGAAGAGCCCCATGAGGTTACAGTGGCTTCTCTGGGGTTTGTCTTTTCTGGTTCCTCACATGTTTCTTCAGGAAAGGAAGCAGTGACAAATCTAAACTAAGAGAGTTGACATCAGGGAGCAGTGGTATGGAATCCTAGTTCAGTTCCCATATCATGAAGACTTCATGATATCAAATAAAATAAATATGAATTGGAGGGGGGGGAAAGGACTCCAGAAGGATAGGAAATAAATTTTCCTATGACAAGGCAATTTATATTTGTTACTTTATTTAATCCTTATAACTACTCTGCGAGGTTATTATTACATACCTATTTTAGAAAAATGGTAGCTTACTGCCGTTAACTGGCTCTCCAAGAACTGGGTAGCTCATGTGCTACTTCAGAGCCAGTACCACCTCAGTGCACAACATGGACTCTTTCAAATACATCATTTTGTTCCAAAGAAACAAGACAGCATGCATTACAACAATGTGAAGTTCACCGACACATTTCCTAAAATGTTTATTTTGGCAGATCTTTTTCTATAATGACTTCCATCTAGAAACCTTGTTAGCTTTTTTAGGTCAAAAGAGTAGTATCCATTAAGACTTTGTATAGTATTTTGGAAGAAATATATTCACTCACATTATCTGGCCCATTAGATTTAAATGTGGCGAAAGTTTGGTGTAAAAGGACCCAGGACTACCCCCTTAAACACACACACACACACACACACACACACACACACACACACACACACACCCCACAGCTTTTTCTGAGCCTGGTTCAGGCCTTCCAATCACTCATATTTACTTTCTTGAACCTAAGTAAGAATTTCAGCGTTCTCACCCACCAGCTGTTGACAAAACAGTTATATGCCCTATGTGCCAAGCATATGATAAATAACTTCTCACATGTTATCTTTGTTGTTGCTATGTATTGTTATATATCAGGCCGTCTCTCTATCCCAATTTTATAAATGGGGCAATGAGCTCAAAATTTTAGAGATATGTTCAAGTTCACCTAGCTAAATTACAGAGCTAGTATTTGAGCTGTGTCTATCTTGATTCTAAAATTGTTCTCTTCCTTGTGGCATGTTTACATTTGCCCTTCTACTCACAGTCCCTCTGCTTGGATGATATTTCTACCTTAATTGTTAGCTGTGGTTTTCTTAAGACACTGTAAAATGAGAAGCACCCAGGGAAAACGAGAATACATTAGAGTCACGTGGAGCTGGATTTTAATTCTACTTGACCTAACCATCTCTGTTGGGTCTTTGTTGTTTAGTTGTTAATCCCATCTAGTGACATTTTCAAATATTGTA
Source organism: Lutra lutra (assembly GCF_902655055.1). Classification (NCBI taxonomy): domain Eukaryota; kingdom Metazoa; phylum Chordata; class Mammalia; order Carnivora; family Mustelidae; genus Lutra; species Lutra lutra. The sequence goes on along the minus strand of NC_062290.1, from coordinate 47,522,562 downwards.
TTTTTTAATCTTGAATGTCTCTTTCGTTCAGGGTTTTATTTTCCGTTTCCCTTCTCATTGTGTTTATGTTATTTTTCTCTGTGGATCTTATTTATAATAGCTGCTTTAATATCTTTGTCTGCTGATTCCATCATCTCTCAGTCCATTTCTGTTGACCCATTTTTTTCCTGAATATGGGTCACATTTTCCTATAACTCATAGGTATAGTAGTTGTATACTGAATGCTAGACATTGTGATTTTATATTTTAGTGTGCTGGATTTTGTTGTATTTCTTTAAAGAATTGTGGGTTCTGTAGTGACAGGCTGTCATTGGTTGTAGATTAGTTGGGTTTTTTCCCCATTCTTGTTTTTAAGCTCTTTCAAAAGACAGGTCTAGATTAGTTTTAGGATTAATTTAGCTTCATATTTAAGAGTGGCTCTTTTGGGGTTCTTTATTGAAAGCCCTATGTGTTTAAGAAGGTCTCTTCTAGGTGGCCAGTGGGAACTTTAATGATTTCTGACCCTGATTGTGCTCTTTGGCTTCAAGCTCCATCATAATTATTTTCTTCCTCTGGATGTTATACTTGTTGGGCTTTGTAGGGCTTCACCTGATTTGTGCACAGACTAGGATTCACCAAAGACTCAAGAGTATCCCTATGAAAATTTCTGGAACTCTTTCTCTGGATAGCTAGCTCCCTCCTTTTGGGTACTCTGCTCTGCAAGTCCTGGCTGTTTGGCCTTCCCAAACTCTGATTTCTATTTCTTCAACTCAGAGAGACTATCTCGGGAGGCTCCTCCTCCCTGCAGCCTAATCTAGAAATTGCCTCCGATCAGAAAGCTTCATTTGCTTCCCATCTCCCAGGAATCACAGTCTTAAACTGCCGATAATTCAGTGACTACAAATAGTTGTTGCCTATATTTTGTCTAGTTTTCTGTTTACTGCAGGAGGGTAATTCTTGACCCTAATACTCCCTCATGATCAGAAGTGTAAGTCCCTATGGTTAGAAACATTATTTAACTTCTTAAATCACAGGTGGTTTCTTTCTTTTCATTTTTAAAGTAGAGATAAGACCTATCTCTCAAACACAATATAAATATTAGAATTAATATTACTGCACACTTGGATTTAATATGTCTGTGTCTTGATTTCCTTCTTTGTGCAATGGAGATTGTAATAAGACTTAAATCATAGAGTAATCATGTGGATGAAATGAACTAATATCTGTAGTTTGCCGAAAGTAATGCCTTGACTTACAAGTGTTTGCTAAATAAATAATTTTAGATAATCGTGGGAATGTCTGCTATTGGAAGGAAAATAATCCTACCACTAACCAACAGCAAACACATGTGGAGTTCAGAGGACATACAAGAAATTTCTTAACTTTTCCCACTGAGATACTATCCAGTTTGGAGAGACCATCTTTCATGGTTGTCTAGGGCTCCATGTCTCTCTTTTCCTGCCCTTCATTTTCCCTCAGTCTTAACCTCTTTTCCCTTCCCTGCCCAATTACCTTGTTCACTCCTGACTGCATGATGAAATGTTAGGATGACCATACTTGCCTGCATCTTTGAAGACCTTTGGAGTACCTTTTACTGTTGATCTTAGAAAAGCTTAGGTTTTTTAATTTTGTCAGAGTGGATCATATATAGCAGAAATCTTACTCTTGTTATCTGGACCACTTCTTATAACTTTGATGTGTTTGATGTGCTAAGCAACAGAGGTTGCTTTACAGTATTTGACCAAAGAATCCTGCTGAGGGTTGGAGGGTAAAGAAAAGAAGGAGGTAATAAATACCAAATCCAAAGCTTTTTGAGAAAATATGTATGTAGCATATGTAGAATGTATTAAGTAAGTGGTGGCTATTACTTGGATATTGTCATGTGAGTGGATACATAAATGGCATTGTTACCTAACCAAGTATTAATATTAAGACTAGAATAAGAAGTCAATTGTAAAATATGATCAGTGGGATTTAGGTGGACTATATTGCCCTTGAACTTGATCATTTTGGTATAATCCAGACTACTCTGTTATCAGTTCCAGGGTTCAATACTTCCACTGCTCTCTTACTAATATCTTAGATTCCCTTGTTTCATTATCATTCAGAACACCCCCTGTCAAAGTCACAATCCTGGATGAACTGTGGACCTTCTTTGCTTCTATTAAAAGCAAGGTAAATTGATGTTATTATTAACTAGGGTCACCAAGCAACCTAACCATGTATATCAGTTAACTTATACACACTATACATTAAATATGAAATATAATTGTGTATTATTTTGTTGTCTACTTTTTTGTCCGTTCTTCCTGCTAAAGACCAAGCCTGCCATGAGTTCCATCTCTTTCTTCTCTCTCTACTGGCTTCTTCCAGTCAACAGGTTGTCTTCCTTACTTTAAAAACAAACCAAAATTAAAAAAAAATAACAAGCTCTTCCAAGATTGAATATCCCATTCTTGCTTTCAATTTATTTCTCTCTTCCATGGAGTGATCAAATTTTTGTTGGCATCACCTACATTTTCCATTTCATCTTAAAAGCATTGAAATCTGTCTCCCACTCAGACCACTCTGTTGAAAATTCTATTATTTACAAAAATCACTAATGACTTCCATGTCATTAGTTCTATGTATGTTTTCAAGTAGTTGCTTTGCTTATCCACTCAGTAGCATTGGACACTGTTAGACTATCCTTCTTTCTTGAAAACTGGTTTCCCTTCTACTGATCTAGACACTCTGTTTCCCTTTGTTGTAGCCTCTTCTCATTCCTTAAATTCTGGTGTTCCTCAGGGGTTGATCTTAGGCTACTTGCTTTTTTCACTCTGTATATGGAAGTTCTGCAGCCAGGTGGTCTATAAATGGAAAGAAAAGATATTCCCAACTGACCTTATTCTAATCCACTTTTATGTTATGTTATGCTATATACTTTGTTTATACATTATTGTTTTTCCCTTCTCACCCTACCTAATCCAACTAACCTCCATTCTAGGCATCTTTATCACTGGCTCAGAGAATAGGGCTAAACAGTGATGGGAAGATAATAGGCAATCAATAAAAATGTGTTGAATGAATTAATGTCATGAGGGCCAGTACATGTTGTATAAGTGCTTTTAGAACATGCACCCACTTGATCCTTCTTTCTTTGGATTAATTAACATTTACTGAAAAAAAAAACATTGATGGAAGATAGGCTTCATCTTATTTCCATCTGTGATTGATTAACATGGGACTGTGCTTGGAGAGCTATGCTGACCGTACTTATCCAGGGGTCAGTGGAAAAAGGTATTGCAATCTATTAATACTGTTTTGCCTCATACAAATAACATAATAATATCATTTATTGAGCACGGACCATGTGCCAAACACTGATAAGCACATTATTTCAATTAGAAGTCACAACAGCTACATGAGATATTGTTATTACCCTTGTCTTTGCATTGATATAACTGAGATAGAAAGATGTTAATAGCTTGCTCAAGACCACACAGCAAACAAATGGCAAAGTTGAGATTTAACTGTAGTCTGTCACACTTTAGTCTGTAGTCTGTAGTCTGTCACACTGATGGGTTTAAGCATCACCCTATACTCATAACCTGGAGTGGTGGCCTTTTCTTTCTGTGTATTTTTGCCATTCTTTGCCTAAATTAAACTCTGAAGAGGGGATAGAAGAAGAGTGTAGGTGATGTTAGTATGGAGAAAGAAGGTTCCTCTGCCCTAGGAGGCCTCAGCTATCACATCTCAAAAATGAATTATTTCATTAAAAAATATATGCACACACAAACACACACACACTATTTTTTCCTTTTTGAAATAGTCACAAAAATTGCCAATAAAATAGGAGAAGCTTGGTTTTAAAACCAGTTCAGGGTAAGCTGCTGGTCTTATGCCCCAATATTCTCACACACTTTAATGTGTATTTCCTATAAAGAGCAACATTTCTCCTGCATAACCACAATGTAATCATCAAAACTAAGAAATTAACATCCTGGGGTACCTGGATGGCTGTCGGCTAAGCGTCTAACTCTTGTTAGGTGTCCGACTCTTGATTTTGGCTTGGGTCATGATCCTGGGTCGTGACATTGAGCCCCATCAGGCTCTGTGCCGAGTGAGGAGTCTGCTTAAGATTCTTTCTCTCCCTCTCTGTCTTCCCCTCCCCCACATTCACACTCTCTCTCTAAAAAAAAAATTAATAAAAAGGGAAATTAACATCATTACGTTTGAACCATGTAATACTCAACCTTCATGTTTAGATTTGTCTAGTCGAACCAATAATATCCTTAATAGTAAATGGAAACTGTTAAAAATTATACTGTGTGTTCAGGTGACATATTCTTTAGTCTCACGGAGCCTCCAGCAACTCACCAATTACAGTTCAGGTTTCCTACCCCAACACGGGTTCCCGCAGTGGTTTCCATTTACAAGTCTCTGCTTTGTAAAATGGTTAGTCCCTGGATTCCTTGCCTGTCTCTCCAATTTAGGGGGCATTGGTTTGCCCTGTGTCTTCCTCTATCTTGTGGATCCAAAAAGAGTAATTGATTTTTCAGTCTGTTCAGCTTTTTACTTAATAAGCTTGAGTAATGACTTCTAACCTCCTTGTATACAGAACTGGAAACCAGAAGTCCCTTTGGTCTCCTTTAATCTGGAGCCGTTCCTGTCTTTCTTTGACTTTCACAACCTGAAACTTACAGGGCAATTATTCTGTAGAATGTTCCTTAATTTTGGTTTAAGTGATGTTTCCTCATGGTTAAATTCAAGTTCTTTACATTGATGGAAATAGCCCAGAAGGCATGTTGTGTTATTTTGAGTTGCATCTTACAAGGTGGTGCATGATTTGATGAGGTTGATGAGGTTCACTTTGATCCTTTGAATAAGGATGGCATCTAGGCATTTTGATGTGACTGCCAGACTTTTCCACTATTTAACTCATTAAAACTAGTATTTAGGTGGCTATGTAAGGTAATGGATATATTACTTAGCTTGACTATAATAATCATTTCACAATGTACATGTATATCAAAACATCATGTTGTATACCTTAAATATAGAGCATAAATAAATAAATAATAAAATAAATTAAAAATAAGTAATGTAAATAAATATATTATAATTTTATAATATATTATTACAATATAAATTTAATTAAATTATGATTAATCATAAAATAATTATAAATTATAAAAATAATTATAAATTATAAAATAATTTTAATTAATAAATTAAAATATAAATATATTATAAATAATTATAATATATTTGTTTATAATATTATATAAATAATACAAATAAATATAAATAATAAAATATCTAAAAATAAATAAATATTTATTTTTAAATATTTGAGTAATTTCTAGGGCAGTACTTTGAAACTTTGTCCACAAGAACTTTGCCTTCCTCACCCCACTTTGGCTGTGACTCTTCACAGAAACTATACCCCCACAAATACTCTGCTCACTCTTCTCAGGCTCCAACACCACATGCCAGGTTCGCTCTCCATATGGACATTTGTCTCATCCTCTTTGAACCCTGGCATCCCATTCCAGACTACCATACATCCTGCCCCTTTTAGCAGAGTGCTTCCTTTTTTTCTCTTTGTTGGCTTTAGAACTGAATTTTTCAGGAAGGAAACAGGAAGCAGAGATTATATGTGATTTAAGATCACTTCTAACTACAGCATTCTAGGACAGATAAATTAATACGGTTAAGTATTTGCAAGTGTGTGCTCAGAAAATGTGAGTAGAGGTGTGTTGAGGAGGCTGGGACAAAGGACCCTGCCTGAAGTAATCACTGAGGCTAGGGAAAGTGAAGCGCTGAGTAGCCTGGAAAGGGCTAGATGTGTCAGATGGGGAGTCAGGCCAGAAGCATAGGATCTAAGAGGAGGCAGAGAAGTCAGGCTATGCATACCAGTAACCCTCGAAAAGGGAGAGGTGATGACAGTGAATAGCCAGAAAGCAACAAATGTCCACTAAAACAGTCAAGGCAGGAAAAGGAAGATACTTAACAATACTAACCATCAAGTATCTTAATATGAGTTAGAGTGATTAGTAATCTTATGCATTATCGGAACAAGTCATTTTGTCAAAATAATAATGCGTTGCTCACCACATGTCATTAGACCACTAGATGCCATGAACGTTTTGATTTCCCTTGCCAACAGTGCAAAATTGATCCCAGGCTCTAAGTAATTGATGTTATGCTGCCATCCTTTGGCCAAATTTAAAGTGTCTTCCTTACTAATGAACTCTTGGTATGTTTTTAACATACAGAAGTGATCAGAATTTTAATTACAGCATTATACTTTTTAGATTGACAATGTTAAATTTGTGGGGGGAAAAGGTGAATAAAAATGTAAGTTTGTGCAGTTATTTTATTTTATTTTTTTCTATTATTATGTTAGTACTACATCATTAGTTTTTGTAGTGTGTTCCATGATTCATTGCTTGCGTATAATTTTAAAAGTCACTTACAAGTCCATTCTAGTCAGATAGATTGCCACTGTTAGTTTATTCCATTTTCTTCAAAGATTGTCTTTTTTTAAAGATTTTATTTATTTATTTGTCAGAGAGAGAGAGGGAGCACATGCAGAGGCAACAGCAGACAGAGGGAAAAGCAAACTCCCCACTGAGCAGGGAGCCCAATGTGGAACTCGAACCCAGGACTCTGAGATCATGACCTGAGCTGAAGGCACATGCTTAACCACTGAGCCACTCAGGCGCGCTCAAAGACTTTGTCTTAATCAGTGATGCTTAAGACTTAGCACTTTTTTTCCCCACTGTCATGATATTTCCCCATTGTTTTTCTCTAAAGTAGTGTAAGTTTGCAGTGGATTGTCTTAATACCATCCACAAACAAAAGGGACCCATGCACCAAGCTTTACTGTCTCATGGGCTCTGAATGTTATTCATGACCCTCCACATGCACAGACATGCGTACAGGCACACACTTAATTCCATGTACACACACACATGCACACACATAACTTTTTTTTAAGAATACCGGTGCCCATGTCACTTAGAGTTTGGAGACCAGGGAAAGAATTCTCAGGAAGGAATGGGCCAACTATCCCCAGGGTGGACACGGGGCTGGGACTAGTTCATGTTTCCACCACCCAAAGTGCAAAGATTTCATAGAATAGGGACCAGCAAGTAGAGTCCTTATAAGGATAGTCCCTTGGTAGTGAGATGACATTGCCCTAGACTATGAAGTCTGCTCCATCCATGCTAGCAAGGTGTAAAAGCAAGCCCCAAAGTAATCGAAGAGAGTAACTCAACGATGCCCTAAAACAAAGCCCAACCACATACGAAGCACTTCACAGATCCAGTAATGTCAAAATTACAATGTTCTGACTCCGATCAAAAGCTATCAGACATACAAAGAAGGAGGACAATAGGACCCCAAAACAGTAGAAAATATAATCAAGAAACAAGGACTAGAAATGACACAAATAACCGAAGTAGCAGACAAGGAGGCTAGAATACCTCTTATAAACATATCTCATAAGCTCAACAAGATAGGAGAAAAGATGAACGCGATGAGGAAGAAAATGAAAGAGATCAGAAAGGAGCAAAGTGGACTTCTAGAGATGAGAAACATACTACCTAAAGTGATAAATATACTAGATGGATTAACATTCAGGTAAGATTCTACAGAAAACAGTATCAGTGAGCTCGAAGACATCACCATGGAAACTATAAAAAATAAAAGAGATAAAGACTAAATGAACATCAATTGCCTGTATGATCATACTAAATGGGTCTGGTATTTCTGTAGTTAGAGTCCCAGAAGGAGATAAAAAACGTTGAAAAAACAAGGTCTGAAACTTTTCTGAATTTAATTAAAATGATGAAACCACAGATTCAAGAAGCATAAGAAACTCCTAATAGAAGGTATAAGAAGAAAATCACACCAAGGCACATTATCATCAAATAACTGAAATATAATGACAGAAAGAATACCTTAAAACATCCAGGGAAAAAGAAGACTGATGATGAACAGAAAAATAAAATTAAGATGACAGCAGTCTTCTCTTTGGAAATCATGAAAGCCAAAAGACAGTGGAACAGTATCTTTACAGTACTGAAAGAAAAACTATCTCCACCTGGAATACTGTACTCAGCAACAATATAATCCCAAACTGAGGACAAAATAATTTTTTCAGACAAACAGAAAGCCAAGAGAATTCATTGCCAGGAGACCTGTGATAGAAGAATAATTAAAGGAAGTTAGTCAAGAAGAAGAAGTTATTCAAGAAGAATGATACCAAATAGAAATTTAGATCTACCAAAAGGATTGAACAAGACCAGAAAGGGTAACTATGTGGTTAAATACATGATAATGAGTCAATATAAATGAAATACTTTCTCATCTTAAAAATCTCTTCGAAATGTAACTGACTATTTAAAATAAATATAGTATAAATATTTGTTGGGTTTAAAACATATGAAAATGTATGACAACAAAGGATGAGAGGAAGGAAAAAGAAATATATTGTTGTAATACCCTCCATACTGAACTTTAAGCCATGTGTAATATTATTTGAAAGTAAATTGTAATATGCTAAGTAAGGATTTATATATTTTAAGCCCTAGAGAAACTACCATAAGAATAAAACGGCATAGGTAGGGGCACCTGGGTGGCTCAGTCAGTTGGCGTCTGTCTTTAGCTTAGGTCATGATCCCAGGGTCTTGGGATCGAGTCCCACATTGGACTCCCAACTCTGTGGCAGCCTGCTTCTCACTCTCCCTCTGTCCCTCCCCACTGCTTGCTCTTTCTCTCTCTAATAAATAAATAAAATATTTGGGAAAAAAAAAGTGGTATAGCTGATAAACCAGTAGTGGAAATAAAATGGAATCATTTTTTATAATCAATCCCCAAAAGGGGAAAACATGAACAATTTAAAAATAAATAGTAACATGGTAGAGGTAAATCCTTCTGTAGTACATTAATTATATTTATTTATGTATATAATCACATTATATGTAAATGTGACCCAAAAAATAGCCATATATGAGACAGGACAAGAAAGGCATTTTTAAAAAGATATATGGTACTGTGAGGATCCAGAAGAGAGATTATAGTTTCTTTAAAATAAAATCTAGGCCATAAAGAAGAAGTAATCCTTGGTCCTTGCACAGACAGGTACAGGGGGTGAAGGAGGCATGGGTGATGTTTCTGAGAGAGAAAGCATCCAATAAACACACACACACACACACACACACACACACACAAACACTCACTCTGCTAGCTATATTAAGGCAGTAGTGAGTCATTAACCTTACCTGGCATTCATTTTCCCTCACAGGACATTTGGAGCAATAGTGGGAGATAAGATTGGGAATGCCACCTGGAGGCATATTCAGGAGGATTTAGAATGTGGAGCTGGATATTTGTAATTCGAGAGGCATTACTGATTTAAAGATATTGATGTAAAAGTTTACTGTAGTTACAGGTACCCTAAGGAATACATACCAGCCAACTGCCCCCAATCTCTTCCCATATAATTTTATCATTTATAATGGTTACATAGCAGGGCACCTGGGTGATCCCGTCGGTTAAGCGTTGGATTGTTGGTTTCAGCTCAGGTCCGATTTCAGGGTTGTGAGCCTGAGCCCCGAGTAGGGCTCTGTGCTCAGCACAGAATCTGCTTGGGCTTCTCTCTCCCTCTCCCCACTGTGCATGCTCTCTCTCTTTCCTTTTCTTTCTCTCCAAAAATTTAAAATATCAACGGGGATGGAACTAGAGGGTATTAAGCTTAGCAAAATAAGCCAATTGGAGAAAGACAACTATCATATGATCTCCCTGATATGAGGAAGTGGAGATGCAATGTGGGGCGGTTGGGGGGTAGGAAAAGAAAAAATGAAAGAAGATGGGATTGGGAGGGAGACAAACCATAAAAGACTCAATCTCAAAAAACAGACTGAGGGTTGCTGGGGGGAGGGGGGATGGGAGAGGGGGGTGGGCATATGGACATTGGGGCGGGTATGTGCTATGATGAGTCCTGTGAAATGTGTAAACCTGGCGATTCACAGACCTGTACCCCTGGGGATAAAAATACGTTATATGTTTATTTAAAAAAATAAAATAAATTTAAAAATTAAAAAAAAATTTAAAGTATCTTTTTAAAAATGGCTACATAGAATTTTTTTTAAGATTTTATTTATTTACTTGAGAGAGATGGCGAGCATGAGCATGAGCACAAGTCGGGGGAGGCAGAGGGAGGAGTAGACTCCCCACTGAGCAGAGAGCCCAATGTGGGGCTTGATCCCAGGACTCTGGGATCATGACCTGAGAGCTGAAGGCAGCCTCTTACCTGACTGAGCCACCCAGCTGCCCCTACACAGCATTTAATTAAATGGATTTACCAACATTTATTTAACCATTTCCTTATTGTTGGACCTATAGGCCATTTCTAGTGTTCTGCAGATGCAATAATTTTATTTTATTTTATTTTATTTTATTTTTTGGGGGGGGATTTTTTTTTAATTTTATTTTTTATAAACATATAATATATTTTTATCCCCAGGGATATAGGTCTGTGAATCGCCAGGTTTACACACTTCACAGCACTCACCACAGCACATACCCTCCCCAATGTCCATAACCCCACCCCCCTTCTCCCAAGGCCCCTACTCCCAGTAACCCTCAGTTTGTTTTGTGAGATTAAGAGTCACCCATGGTTTGTCTCCCTCCCAATCCCATCTCGTTTCATTACTTTTCTCCTACCCCCTTAACCCACCATGTTGAGATGCAATAATTTTATAACGACCTTCTTTTTCTATTTTTTTTCTCTTTCATATTACCTTTTATAGACCAGGAACTTAGATATTCAACTACCTCAATAAGATATATAAGATATAAAACAATTTAAGGTGGCTCATATGTATTTTAAAGTTAATTTGCTCAAACATTTGTGCAAATTTACAGTTCTACTTGAGGTTTTAAATTTAGTAGTCTGTATAGATTTTAATTATCCCCCCTGAGTGCCCTATAGGTGCTGCTAAACCTCTGATATGTATTTAATATAAATATTAAAAGAGTACTCCTTTAAAAAATACTCTCAATAAAAGAACTTTAATAAGCTTGACTAAATATTGAGAAGACATATTGTGTTGAGTGAAACTTTGTATGGAATAATGAGGGTAATAGAAAATCATATTGGATGACTAGTCTGTAATTATCTCAAGGAACACATACAATGAAACAAGTTCTTTTGGTTACTTCGTCAAACAGCCAACACAATGGGGAAAGGGGAGGAAGTGTTCCATAAACACTATGGAAAGGTAACCAGAAAACCTAAAGTCTAATCTCGGAGTTAGGACAGCATTAGACAACAAAACCCACAAAGGAGGACACTTCCCAGAACAATCTGAGATGCATGAAAAGCAAACATTCACTAGAGCTGGAGCTGTACTAAGTCTGTACAGAGATAAGTGGCGCATTCGACCTTCACCATGATTAACAAGCATTTCTTCGCAATTGTGTTGGTGCTCTTGGCCTCTTCTACTCTCTTCTCCCTTGAATATATATATATATATATATATATATATATATATATATATATATATTATCTGTCCTTTAAGATCATGCATACTGACTACAATAGTCTGTAACTTGTAATGTCACTTTGTATCTTTGATTTATCTTAAGTTTTATGAGTTAAAGTAGATTCATTAATATTTCATAACTGGTTCTTCAAATGGGTATATTTTCATGCAAGTTGACCAGGTAAATAAAATGAAATGTGTCCCCAGTGTAATAATACTTTTCTTGACATAGAACATCCATTCCAATGATTTCTTTGCCAGAACTTGGTAGACACAATGAGAAATAACTAGGGATAATGTGCACTGTAAGATTTGAAAATATCAATACACACCAAATATTTGTTACAGGTAACACAGTAGAAATAGGGCCAAAAGACATGAACAAGCAGACTGCAGAGGGAAAACAAATGCATGAGAAGAGATTCAACCTCACTCATAATATTAAGAAATACAGATTAAAAGTGAGTAACATGCCATTTATAACAGATGGGTGAAGGCCCACACTCTATGGAGATTTGGGGGAGGGATGCTCTTATAATTTCCCAGAGCACTGGAAATTGGTAAGATCACAATAAAGGCAATTTGGTGATACCTATTAAAATTACAGTTTTTTGATCCATAAATTCTGTGTTTGAAATTTATCTTATAAAAAGCCTTGCACATGTGTATAATGACTTATGTGCAATATTATTCATTATGTCATTATTTATAATATCCCAAAACAGGAAATTACACAGACTCTTTTAATTAGAGACAGTTAAATTATGTTCACACAAAGGAACACTACTTAGCTGGAGAAAAGAATGAGGATGCTCTTGCTATACTGAAAAAAAGTAAAAAAAAAAAAAAAGGCAAGAGGCAGAACAGTGTATCTAAAATGCTGTATTTAAAATTAAAATGTAAAACAAATTTTACATTTGGCCTAACTTGTACATGAACAAATAAGGAATATATAAGAAATAAATTACAATGATAATCTGTATTTTGGGGAAGAGAGACTAAGGGAAGAGGACAGGGCAAAGATGCTTTTACAGCTTATTTTTATATTTCAATTTTTAGTCACATGAACATTACAAATTAAAATAATAAATTAAAGTGTATCCAACAAGAGCCAGTTATTAGAAATATGCATGAAGGAGGGATTCCCGAGTGGCTCAGTCCATTAAGCATCTGCCTTCGGCTCAGATTGTAATCTTGGGGCCCTGGGATGGGCCCTGTTTGGGACTCCCTGCTCAGTGGGGAGTTTGCTTCTCCCTCTGTCCCTCCCCCTGCTCATGCTCATTTTCTCTCTCTCTCTCTCAAATAAATAAATAAAATCTTTTAAAAAGAGGAAGTATGCATGAAGGAGTCTTGCTAGCAAAAGGAAGTGTTAGATGAAGATTAGAAGAAACAGGACTGCACCAGATTTCCCTTGGTGGGAAGGAGAGTGGCTGGGAGGAAGAAAGCTGGACAGAAGGGCACCCATGCCAACTGAGGGAGAGGGTTTCCACTCTCATCACAGCTGCTGTTGATGAAGGGATTCCAGCTCGTCCAGCCAGGAGCTCTCAGAAATCATTGTGGGTCAAATGTGGGACCAGAGAAACTGACGTTCAGTGAGACTTGGTGGCTTTCCCACAGTCACAGTGACTTTCGCCCAATGTAAGAACCAGAGCCATGGCCCAGATGTCTGGGGCTAGTTCTACTACTTGACATCATGTTCTGCTTTAGTGTCATCGAATAATTTGAGATGAAATTGATCACTGATTGTGAAAACCTGCTGAAGAACAAAACATATTTCATCCCAGTTTAATTAATGTGTGTTAGCTGTTTCGATTTTGACCATTCTGATAGGTGTGTAGTGATATCTGATTGTGGTTTGAGTTCCCATTTCCCTAATGGCTCCTGCTGTTGGATATTTTTTCATGTGCTTATTTGGCATCTTTATAACCTCTTTGGTGAAATGTATCTTCATGTCCTTGGATTTGGCTTCAAAGGGAGGAGGATGAACTGAACAGGCTCCTGAGTCTGAAGCAGAGTCTGCTGCCCTAGAGGAAAGGGACAGGGAGGCAGAGGCTGGGCAGTCAGGAGGACATCTTTGTCACACTTCAGCCCTGGTGTTGACCTGTTTACTTTCAGGTTCACCTGGAGGTAGGGAAGTGGAGAGAGGAAAGACACAAGCAAATACAGGTCATTTGCTTCACATGATCAGTAGAATTTTTGTTTTCTTTAAACCAGGAAGTTTTCAGAACAAAATTCTTCACTTAACACATTATTCAACTGTCAAATTAACCTAGCAAAGTAGTTTCTGTTACTGTAGTCCTTTCTCATGTGAGAATGACCAGACTTTCAAGGTGAAGTGGTTTGTTCAAAATAACGTAATAAGCCATGGAGCCAGCCAATGCCACAACAAAGATTCTCATCCAGATCTGCCTGACTCAGAAGGCTGCCCTGTGTTCCAGACCCCACAAACCTGAACAGCAGGCACTATGAAATATCTCTACAAAATAATAATAACAAGAATGATAATAATTTGCTCCGGCTTTCCTTATTCAAGTCACACACTGTCTACAGCCTTGAATTGAAAAAAGAACATTTTCTCTCCCTGGACATTTCTTTCCTGAGAATTGAGGGAAACAGAATGGAGGAAGTGCCAAAGAGAAATTAAGAGCAGATATTTATTCTCATAAATTTAGCTTCTCATATTTAGAAGCTAAAACTGATACTGTGTCTGCTAATGTTTCCCCAAAATTTAGCTTTATTAGTTGACATCCTGCTTCTGTAACTGTCTTCACTGCCTAATACAAAATAAAAATTGCTTGCTTTTAAATATATGTGCTGTCTTAAAACTTTAAAACCAGAGTTCTAAACTTGGAGATATTGGGGAAGATAAGCACTTTATAGAGACTAGATGAAAAAAATAAAAAGTTTAAAAAAATAAAGAGACTATATGCCCGGCTATCAGTGCATAGATGGGCTCAGAGTAAAGGTAAGATCATTTGTACTCACAGGCTGGGTCATCTGAGTTATCCTAGTCACAACTACATGTACTGAGCTAAATAGATTATTAAATGAAAAAGCAGTTTACAAAATAACTAGTATCATCATATGTTCTACAAATAAAAATACATGTAAAATGTCTGAAAAGAAATGCACTAAAATGTTTGTAATAGTGCTATCTAGGTGATAGAATTTTCATTCTCTTATCCTTTTTCAATTTTAAATATTTCTCCATGAATATAAATTCATTTTAGAATCAGGGAAAATGATATTTGTGAAATTTTAAAAAAGAACAATAAATATGGCTCCTTGTACAGAGTTGGCTTAGGATACTTATCACCTGCAATAAATTAAACCCCACCTCCAGTATGTATCAGAATCATCTGGGGGGCTTGTTAAAACAGAGATGGCATGGCTTCACCCCCAATGTTTCTGATCCAATAAGTCTGTAATGGGGCCTAAGTGTTTGCATTTCTAGCAATTTCTAGATGATGCCGATGCTGTTGGCTCTAAGACTTCACATTATAAGCCATGCCTCTATTTCTTGATAGCCTTGGTAGACTTTTAACAGATAAAGGCCTGGTCTCCTTGAGGTTACTGATCTCATATTTTCCCACAATCCCACCCCAGGTGGGAGATAGCTGCTGAGGAAAGTTGTTTTTTCTTTTTCTATCACTACCTTTTCATAACAGCAAATTCAGTGGTCCTTCTCCTTCTTAAATAAGCAGGATATAGAGACTGTGATACTCCAGGTACATCCCATGACAGAAACTGTCTTCTCAGGAAAATGATCCAAACTAAATTTTTGTCTGGAATGTTCTGTTCCTCATGCCTGTGATTGTATAAAATCAAACCTGCAACCATAACCTGTCCAGATGAGGAATATGATGTGAACACAAAGGAAATTAAACCTCTGAAAGATAGAGGATTCCAAGGTAAGAGACAGCAAATTGGTTCAGTAATTGAGAAGTATAGATATTTGGTAAATACAGAGATTTGGGGGACATTCTTAGAATTGCCTTTGGCTGAAATGAGTCATGTAGCCCATTTTCTCCCCTGTATCCAATGATTGGATGTGGGGGGATGAAGACTCAGACCCCTCACTCTGCCTCTGAAAGGTCATTACCACTTCAGAGCCCCCTCCCCCACCCAGGTTTTGCCTGAAGCCACGTTGTGACTGCCCAGCCCCTCAGCTTTTCCTTTCCTCCATCTGCGGCCTTCTCTTCTCACATGCATTGAGCCTATAACCCTCCCTAATAAACTCCTTGCATGGTAATTTTGTCTCAGAGTCTGCTTTCTCAGCACCTAACTTCCAAAAGCAAACCCCACAGACCTTCCATTTGGGGCCATAGGAAATCCAAACTCACATATTGCCTTGGTCAAATACATATTAGCATCCTAATATGTGTTACTATCTCATTCTTGTTATTTACGACTCCTTAAGTTTTTATTTCTCAGAAAACCCTTAGAGTCTGATTTGTCTAAATCTGTTTACCCTTCCAGAGCACAACACCAATCACATCACAAACCACACTGTACTATGCTGGATCACTTCTCTTTCAACAAAAGTATGACCTACTTCAGGGTGGGAAAATAGCTTCTTAACTCTTTGCCTTGCACATTCTTGAACACATAAAGGGACAATCTAAACACTGAATGAATAAAGACATTTAAAATGCAGTGTTAACAGAAAGAAGAGATATATACGGTGCCTAGGTGCCTTAGTCAGTTAAGCATCTGCCTTCGGTTCAGACCATGATCCTGGGGTCCTGGGATTGAGACCCGTGTCAGGTTCCCTGCTCAGCAGGGAATCTGCTTCTCCTTCTCACTCTGCTGCTCCCTCTGCTTGTGCTCTCTTACTCTCTCTCTCTCTGTCAAATAAATAAATAAAATCTTTAAAAAATAAAAGAAAAAAGAGATATATAAATACCATATCATCGTTGTCAGTTATATGTGTAAGAAGACACTCTACCTAGAGATGAGGAAGTCTTGTTTATGAGCCTGCTAAGAGGTTAATTCTTATTTTTGTTTTTCAGTTTCTCTACTTTTCCTGGATGGACAGTTTGGATAAGCTATGTCTTGCACTAAAAAGTAAAGTGTCTTTCATTCTCTAATGAAAGGTTGGTTTTTATCCTTGTATGGTAAAGATACAATAAGACAATAACATAATATATAGATCAGAAGTGCTGGTTGGATCCCTTCTTCTAACTAATTGTTCTACTCATCTGAGAAAATCCTTTCCTGAACCCACTCTTCATGGGCCTTTGGTCCCTGTCTGCTGTTGATGGTTAGTCATGCTTTCAACTGCCAATTAATATAGAAACCACTGACAACAACTTGAATGTTTCCTATTTCGGGTTCAGTTAAAAAAAAAAAAGTAATAGAAAAATATAAAACAATTCATGTAAATAGTGTAAATGGCTCACTTTTATAGTTGTATAAAGTGTAACATTCCTCCCATTGTTCTGTTGGAAAGACCACTTGTCTTGTTATTGTCCAAAGTTGGGTGGATGTTGAATCAGTTTTTACACCTGCTATCAGTAGAGATTATATGACAAATTTCTTTATTTCTTTGGCTTGTGTACTTGAAACATTATGAGTAAGCAGAAGATAGCCAGCATGTAGTATCTGGAGACTAGTAGCCAGAGTCACATTACAAAGATGCAGGGAAGTGATCATAACGCAAAAATGGTCCCATGGTTTTACCTTCAATGTAAGAAGAATCCATCTTCTTAGAAACCTGTTCAGACAAGTTTTAGTCATTGAAGGTGAAGATGTGTACCTCTTGAGAAGGGTGAAGCAAGGTTCAAGGAGAACAAAGAACAGTGTTGCCATTGACCTATAAATCATGTGACTTTTTCTACCTAAGACAGCTAAGTGCACACTGTTCTAGTGAAACTTATTCCAAGTTTCAACATAAGCCTTATCGGTAATAAGGTATTTCCCTAAGAGAAAATTTAATTATTCCAAATAACAGTAATTCATGTGGGTTCTTATCAGATGAACAAAGTAGTTATCAATGTGGATAAAAATATTTATGATCAGGCAAACCATAAGAGACTCTTAATCTCACAAAACAAACTGAGGGTTGCCAGGGGCAGAGGGGTAGGGAGAGGGTGGTGGGGTTATAGACATTGGGGAAGGTATGTGCTATGGTGAGTGCTGTGAAGTGTGTAAACCTGGCGATTCACAGACCTGTACCCTTGGGGCTAATAATGCATTATATGTTAATTAAAAATTATAAAAATATTTATGATCAAAATGGAGTTAATTTGAGAGCATTAAAAGTGGAATTTTTAGCTGGTATATTATTCAGTATAGCGGACTTATTTCAGTAACAGCTCCTAATCTAGTGTCAGTCCTTGGGAGGAAGGTTTGAATGGAAGAGAAAGAGACTCAATGAAACTGGGAAGGAAATAAGCATATTTCCAGGGCAAATTATGGGGTTACATGAGAAATACCTTGAAGGACCTAATTGTGCCCACTAGACGGGGAAGAAAATGAGGATGCACTCTCTGTGGGTGGGACAGGGCTCAGGAGCCGAAACAAAAATGTCTTCAAAATCCCTCTGGCTAAGTAGATTTCTACTACTGGTTGACATTAGAAGAGCAAAGAGAGTTGTTTGGACATTTCAGGGTTTCAGCTGTAGCCCTCCACAGGGAAACTGTACCGGAAGACACACACAGGAGGGTCCTATGTAGAAAGGATGTTAGAAATTTCACCAACAATCCATCTCTAAGTTCTGGGCAAAAAGTTTCTTGGAACACTTGGCCCATATCTGAGGGGTTAGACATCAGAAACCACATGTGGCATTATACATATGTGGGGTAGAGCGCAAGGTTCCAGAGGAAAGATTTCTTCCCTAAAGCATCTCTCTCAGATTGTTGTGTGCAACGAATGCCTAACATATTAAAAATAAGCAAAACAAAAACAAAAAAACACCAACTGTGCTCACCACTCTGAGATCAGACCTGAGCTGAAACCAAGAGCTGGTAGCTTAACCCACTACACCATCAATGTGCCCAATATGTAAATTTTTTTAAAAAGTCTGTCCAGTAAAGAACTATCAAGAGAATAAAAAGACATAAAAATGTATGTCATATATAAATCTATGACATATAGAAAAAATGTATAATTGATATTAATATTATTAATTTAATTTAATTTAATTATTAATATAAAATATATAATTGATATTAATATTATTAATATAAAAAACTCAAAAAAGTTTAAAAATACAATAGCAATATCAGCAAGAAATACAGAAGCCGGGGTGCCTGGGTGGCTCAGTGGGTTAAAGCCTCTGCCTTCGGCTCAGCTCATGATCCCAGGGTCCTGGGATCGAGCCCCACATCAGGCTCTCAGCTCAGCGGGGAGCCTGCTTCTCCCTCTCCCTCTGCCTGCTGCTTTGCCTCCTTGTGTTCTCTCTCTGTCTGTATCTCTCTGTCAAATAAATAAATAAAATCCTAAAAAAAAAAAGAAATACAGAAGCAATTTACAAAAGCAGACATAGCTACAAGTAGATAATATACATATATAGCCTTCCTAGTGATCATTTATATAAATGTAAAATCTGATAAACAACAAGATGGTTTGGAGATAGCTGGGTTAAGAGCACACATCTATACATAGTAGAAGTGTTAAATTTTTAAATATAGGTGGTTACTTTGGTAAAATTGACCAAAAATTTTTTTAAAGATTTTATTTATTTATTTGGCAGAGAGAGACACGGTGAGAGAGGGAACACAAGCAGGGGGAGTGGGAGAGGGAGAAACAGACTTTCTGCTGAGCAAGGAGACAAATGTGGGGCTCCATCCCAGGACCCTGGGATCACAACTTGAGCTGAAGGCTGATGCTTAATGACTGAGCCACCCAGGTGCCCCAATCTACCAAAATTTTTAAATGCAAATGCATTTCTGGATATTTATATTACAGAAAGACTGTTCATACACCTGCCTAAATGTGTGCCCAAATTTATTTATTGCAGCATTATTTTTATAAAAGATAATTGCAGCCAAGTTAATGTGCTCTTATAAAAGATTAGGTAAGTAAACAGTGGGCATAGAATTTTATATTATATGTTATAGAATGTTATAGTATGTTATAGAATACTATACAGCCATTAAATTCATTTACATAAAGCCTGCGTCCAGGTTCATGTTAAATACTGATGAATAGAATGTTTTGAATTTCTCCCAGTAGTTTGTTAACCTTAAAAAAATAAAACTGCCAGTTATTTACCAACAATAGTTAGCTTTACTCAGGAATACCACAAAATTGCAATCAGGCACAGCAAGGTATACAAAACAGTAGGCAAATTTGGAATAAAAAGAAGGAATGTAGGGGCATCTGGGTGGCTCAATAGGTTAAGCATCTTCCTTCAGCTCAGGTCATGATCTCGAGTCTTGGAATTGAGCCCTGAGTTGGGCTTACTGCTCATTGGGGAGTCTGCTTCTCCCTCTCCCTCTGCCCGTGCTCGTGCTCACTCTCTCATTCGCTCGCGCCCATGCACACACTCTCTCTCTCTCTCTCAAATAAATAAAATCTTTCAAAAAAAATGTACTTTATTTTTAAAATTTTATTTTTTATAAACATATATTTTTATCCCCAGGGGTACAGGTCTGTGAATCGCCAGGTTTACACACTTCACAGCACTCACCATAGCACATACCCTCCCCAATGTCCATAACCCCACCCCCCTCTCCTAACCCCCCTACCCCCATCAACCCTCAGTTTGTTTTGTGAGATTAAGAGTCACTTATGGTTTGTCTCCCTCCCAATCCCATCTTGTTTCATTTACTCTTCTCCTACTCCCTTAACCCCCCATGTTGCATCTCCTCTCCCTCATATCAGGGAGATCATATGATAGTTGTTTTTCTCTGACTGACTTATTTTGCTAAGCATGATACCCTCTAGTTCCATCCATGTCATCACAAATGGCAAGATTTCATTTCTTTTGATGGCTGCATAGTATTCCATTGCGATTATATACCACATCTTCTTTATCCATTCATCTGTTGATGGACATCTAGGTTCTTTCCATAGTTTGGCTATTGTAGACATTGCTGCTATAAACATTCGGGTACACGTGCCCCTTCGGATCACTACGTTTGTATCTTTAGGGTAAATACCCAGTAGTGTAATTGCTGGGTCATAGGGTAGTTCTATTTTCAACATTTTGAGGAACCTCCATGCTGTTTTCCACAGTGGTTGCACCAGTTTACATTCCCACCAACAGTGTAGGAGGGTTCCCCTTTCTCCGCATCCTCGCCAGCATCTGTCATTTCCTGACTTGTTAATTTTAGCCATTCTGACTGGTGTGAGGTGATATCTCATTGTGCTTTTGATTTGTATTTCCCTGATGCTGAGTGATGTGGAGCACTTTTTCATGTGTCTGTTGGCCATCTGGATGTCTTCTTTGCAGAAATGTCTGTTCATGTCCTCTGCCATTTCTTGATTGGATTATTTGTTATTTGGGTGTTGAGTTTGCTAAGTTCTTTTTTTTTTTTTTTAAAGATTTTATTTATTTGACACAGAGAGAGATCAGAAGTAGGCAGAGAGGCAGGCAGAGAGAGAGGAGGAAGCAGGCTCCCTGCTGAGCAGAGAGCCCGATGCGGGTCTCGATCCCAGGACTCCGAGATCATGACCTGAGCCGAAGGCAGCGGCTTAACCCACTGAGCCACCCAGGCGCCCCAAGTTTGCTAAGTTCTTTATAGATTTTGGACACTAGCCCTTTATCTGATATGTTGTTTGCAAATATCTTCCCCCATTCTGTCAGTTGTCTTTTGGTTTTGTTAACTGTTTCCTTTGCTGTGCAAAAGCTTTTGATCTTGATGAAATCCCAATAGTTCATTTTTGCCCTTGCTTCCCTTGCCTTTGGCGATGTTCCTAGGAAGATGTTGCTGCGGCTGAGGTTGAAGAGGTTGCTGCCTGTGTTCTCCTCAAGGATTTTGATGGATTCCTTTCTCACATTGAGGTCCTTCATCCAGTTTGAGTCTATTTTCATGTGTGGTGTAAGGAAATGATCCAATTTCATTTTTCTGCATGTGGCTGTCCAATTTTCCTAACACCATTTATTGAAGAGGCTGTCTTTTTTCCACTGGACATTCTTTCCTGCTTTGTCAAAGATGAGTTGACCATAGAGTTGAGGGTCTATTTCTGGACTCTCTATTCTCTTCCATTGATCTATGTGTCTGTTTTTGGGCCAGTACCATGCTGTCTTGATGATGACAGCTTTGTAATAGAGCTTGAAGTCCAGAATTGTGATGCCACCAACATTGGCTTTCTTTTTCAATACTCCTTTGGCTATTCGAGGTCTTTTCTGGTTCCATATAAATTTTAGGATTACTTGTTCCATTTCCTTGAAAAAAATGGATGGTATTTTGGTAGGAATTGCATTAAATGTGTAGATTGCTTTAGGTAGCATAGACATTTTCACAATATTTATTCTTCCAATCCAGGAGCATGGAACATTTTTCCATTTCTTTGTGTCTTCCTCAATTTCTTTCATGAGTACTTTATAGTTTTCTGAGTATAGATTCTTAGCCTCTTTGCTTAGGTTTATTCCTAGGTATCTTATAGTTTTGGGTGCAAATGTAAATGGGATTGACTCCTTAATTTCTCTTTCTTCTATCTTATTGTTGGTGTAGAGAAATGCAACTGATTTCTGTGTATTGATTTTATATTCTTACACTTTACTGAATTCCTGTACAAGTTCTAGCAGTTTTGGAGTGGAGACTTTTCCACATATAGTATCATATCATCTGCAAAGAGTGATAGTTTGACTTCTTCTTTGCCGATTTGGATGCCTTTAATTTCCTTTTGTTGTCTGATTGCTGAGGCTAGGACTTCTACTACTATGTTGAATAGCAGTGGTGATAATGGACATCCCTGCCATGTTCCTGACCGTAGCGGGAAAGCTTTCAGTTTTTCTCCATTGAGAATGATATTTGCGGTGGGTTTTTCATAGATGGCTTTGATAATATTGAGGTATGTGCCGTCTATCCCTACACTTTGAAGAGTTTTGATCAGGAAGGGATGCTGTACTTTGTCAAATGCTTTTTCAGCATCTATTGAGAGTATCATATGGTTCTTGTTCTTTCTTTTATTAATGTATTGTATCACATTGATTGATTTGCGCATGTTGAACCAAACTTGCAGCCCTGGAATAAATCCCACTTGGTCGTGGTGAATAATCCTTTTAATGTACTGTTGAATCCTATTGGCTAGTATTTTGGTGAGAATTTTTGCATCTGTGTTCATCAAGGATATTGGTCTGTAGTTCTCTTTTTTGATGGGATCGTTGTCTGGTTTTGGGATCAAGGTGATGCTGGCCTCATAAAATGAGTTTGGAAGTTTTCCTTCCATTTCTATTTTTTGGAACGGTTTCAGGAGAATAGGAATTAGTTCTTCTTTAAAGGTTTGGTAGAATTCCCCTGGGAAGCCATCTGGCCCTGGGCTTTTGTTTGATTGGAGATTTTTGATGACTGTTTCAATCTCCTTACTGGTTATGGGTCTGTTCAGGCTTTCTATTTCTTCCTGGTTCAGTTGTGGTAGTTTATATGTCTCTAGGAATGCATCCATTTCTTCCAGATTGTCAAATTTGTTGGCGTAGAGTTGCTCATACTATGTTCTTATAATTGTCTGTATTTCTTTGGTGTTCATTGTGATCACTCCTCTTTCATTCATGATTTTATTTATTTGAGTCCTTTCTCTTTTCTTTTTGATAAGTCTGGCCAGGGGTTTATCAATCTTATTAATTCTTTCAAAGAACCAGCTCCTAGTTTCGTTGATTTGTTCTATTGTTTTTTTGGTTTCTATTTCATTGATTTCTGCTCTGATCTTTATGATTTCTCTTCTCCTGCTGGGTTTAGGGTTTCTTTCTTGTTCTTTCTCCAGCTCCTTTAGGTGTAGGGTTAGGTTGTGTACCTGAGACCTTTCTTGTTTCTTGAGAAAGGCTTGTACCGCTATATATTTTCCTCTCAGGACCGCCTTTGTTGTGTCCCACAGATTTTGAACCATTGTGTTTTCATTATCATTTGTTTCCATGAATTTTTTTAATTCTTCTTTAATTTCCTGGTTGACCCATTCATTCTTTAGAAGGATGCTGTTTAGTCTCCATGTATTTGGGTTCTTTCCAAATTTCCTCTCTGATTGATTTCTAGCTTCAGAGCATTGTGGTCTGAAAATGTGCAGGGAATGATCCCAATCTTTTGATACTGGTTGACACCTGATTTAGGACCGAGGATATGATCTATTCTGGAGAATGTTCCATGTGCACTAGAGAAGAATGTGTATTCTTTTGCTTTGGGATGAAATGTTCTGAATATATCTGTGATGTCCATCTGGTCCAGTGTGTCATTTAAGGCCTTTATTTCCTTGTTGATCTTTTGCTTGGATGATCTGTCCATTTCAGTGAGGGGAGTGTTAAAGTCCCCTACTATTATTGTTTTATTGTTGATGTGTTTCTTTGATTTTGTTATTAATTGGTTTATATAGTTGGCTGCTCCCATGTTAGGGGCATAGATATTTAAAATTGTTAGATCTTCTTGTTGGACGTTCCTTTGAGTATGATACAGTGTCCTTCCTCATCTCTTATTATAGTCTTTGGCTTAAAATCTAATTGGTCTGATATAAGGATTGCCACTCCTGCTTTCTTCTGATGTCCATTAGCATGGTAAATTGTTTTCCACCCCCTCACTTTAAATCTGGAGGTGTCTTTGGGTTTAACATGAGTTTCTTGTAGGCAACATATAGATGGTTTTTTTTTTTTTTATCCATTCCTATACCCTGTGTCTTTTGATTGGGGCATTTAGCCCATTCACATTCAGGGTAAGTATTGAGAGATATGAATTTAGTGCCATTGTATTGCCTGTAAGGTGACTGTTATTGTATATTGTCTCTGTTTCTTTCTGATCTACTACTTTTAGGGTCTCTCTTTGCTTAGGGGACCCCTTTCAATATTTCCTGTAGAGCTGGTTTGGTGTTTGCAAATTCTTTAAGTTTTTGTTTGTCCTGGAAGCTTTTAATCTCTCCTTCTATTTTCAATGATAGCCTAGCTGGATATAGTATTTTTGGCTGCATGTTTTTCTCGTTTAGTGCGCTGAATATATCATGCCAGTTCCTTCTGGCCTGCCAGGTCTCTGTGGATAAGTCTGCTGCCAATCTAATATTTTTACCATTGTATTTTACAGACTTCTTTTCCCGGGTTGCTTTCAGGATTTTCTCTTTGTTGCTAAGACTTATAAATTTTACTATTAGGTGACGGGATGTGGACCTATTCTTATTGATTTTGAGGGGGGTTCTCTGCACCTCCTGGATTTTGATGCTCGTTCCCTTTGCCATATTGGGGAAATTCTCTCCAATAATTCTCTCCAATATACCTTCTGCTCCCCTCTCTCTTTCTTCTTCTTCTGGAATCCCAATTATTCTAATGTTTTTCCTCTTATGGTGTCACTTATCTCTTGAATTCTCCCCTCGTGGTCCAGTAGCTGTTTGTCCCTCTTTTGCTCAGCTTCTTTATTCTCTGTCATTTGGTCTTCTGTATCACTAATTCTTTCTTCTGCCTCATTTATCCTAGCAGTGAGAGTCTCCATTTTTGATTGCACCTCATTAATAGCTTTTTTGATTTCAACTTGGTTAGATTTTAGTTCTTTTATTTCTCCAGAAAGGGCTTTTATATCTCCCAAGAGGGTTTATCTTCCATGCCTTTTTCAAGCCCGGCTAGAACCTTGAGAATCGTCATTCTGAACTCTATATCTGACATATTACCAATGTCTGTATTGATTAGGTCCCTAGCCTTTGGTACTGCCTCTTGTTCTTTTTTTTGTGGTGAATTTTTCCGCCTTGTCATCTTGTCCAGATGAGTATATGAAGGAGCAAGTAAAATAATACAAGGGTGGCAACAACTCCAGGAAAAATGCTTTAACCAAATCAGAAGAGATCCCAAATCGTGAGGGGGGAGAAAGGGGATAAAAAGAGGTTTAGAAAAAAAAAAAAAAAAAAAGAATAAAGAAAAAATATAAAAAAGAAAAAAAATATATATTAGATAAACTAGTTTAAAAACGTTCAAAAAGAAAAGGGTAAAAGTTAAAAAAAATTGGCAGAAGAAGAGAAAAAATAATTGAAAAAGAAAAAAAAATTAAATTAACTGCAAGGCTAAAGAATCATAGGGAGAAAGCCATGAGTTCCATGCTTTGCTTTCTCCTCCTCTGGAATTCCGCTGCTCTCCTTGGTCTGGAAACTGCACACCTAGTGCAGGACCTAGGTGAACTTGGTCCTGGCTGGGTTTCTTGTTGATCTTCTAGGGGAGGGGCCTATTGTAGTGATTCTCAAGTGTCTTTGCCCCAGGCGGAATTGCACCGCCCTTACTAGGGGCCGGGCTGAGTATTCTGCTCGGGTTTGCTTTTAGGAGCTTTTGTTCCCTGAGCGCTTTCCATAGAGTTCGGAGGACGGGAATGAAGATGGCGGCCTCCCTGTCTCCGGCCCGGAGGAGCCGAGAGCCTGGGGCCCCACTCCTCAGTGCACCCTCAGATAACAGCGCCCAATTACTCCTGTCTCCCTGGCCTCCGGCCGCACTCTGAGCTCACGGAGCCTGCGACCGGTTCAAGGTAACCCCGAGCTGAGAGCTCACTCCTCGGCTCTGTCTCTGTAGCCGGCTTCCCCGTTCTAATACCTGTAAGCTCTGCGACACTCAGACACCTCTGATCCTTCTGTGACCCTGCGGGACCTGAGGCCACGCTGACCCTGCGTGGGCTTCACCCCAGTTAAGCCTCTGGAGCGATGTCCCTCAGCGGAACAGACTTTTAAAAGTCCCGATTTTGTGCTCCGTTGCTCCACCGCTTGCCGGGAGCCGGCCCCTCCCCCTGTGGTCTCTCTTCCCGTTGCTTTGGATTCACTTCTCCGCCAGTCCTACCTTGCAGAAAGTGGTTGATTTTCTGTTTCTAGAATTGCTGTTCTTCTTCTCTTTGATGTCCCGTTGGATTTGTAGGTGTTTGCAATCTTTAGATAAGCTCTCTAGCTGATCTCCTGCTACCTGAAGTAGTCTCAGCCTGCTACTTCTCCGCCATCTTGACTCCTCCCCCAGAATGTACTTTTAAAGAGAAAAGTGGTGGAAGGTTTTGGGGGTGGGGGGGTGGGTAGAGCTGTTATAAACAAAAAGTCCATTGGGAAAAAACTAGGGATGCAAAGTATAGTGGTTTATCATTGGATGAATTGTGATTTATCTCTCTTTGACTGGGCTTTTGCCAAGGGAGGAAGAAAACTTCCTCCTGCTGGAATAGTAAATTAGTATTCGATTGCAAGGTCCATCTCTTCCTCTGGGATTTGCAATTGACTTTGAGTGGTAGCAGTGGCAAGGCATGAGAGTTCCCTGTGTCCAACTTCCCAACTCCATTTTGGTAAGGTTTCTGTTTATTAATTTTCATATGTTGTATAGAAAATCTATGTTACACATAGATTACACATATAGAAAATTTAGATTTTCCATAGAAAATCTAATGACCACATTACTGATTGTGATAACTAGCTTATAAACAATGTGTATAAAAATATTCTATCATTTACTAAGCAAACATATTTATGGGAATCTAGAATAAATACATAATACAAAATAAAGGGGAAAATCAGGCTTTAAAATGGTGATGTCAGGCTAATACCAGTTCTGTGTAGTTATTTACTATCTAATCTGAATACATCACACCATCCAATATAATTGGTTTTTAAGGGAATTTGGGGATTTTTTTCCCATCCCGATTTTAACAACTTTGTTCTCTGGTGTCTCTTTGCTAAGAATCATATCAGAATGGCTTAGTGCTGTTAAAAAAGAAAGAGAGAAAGAAAGAAAGAAAGAAAGGAAGGAAGAAAGAAAGAAAAAAGTTTTAGCTGTCTTCTTTAAGGATAAGCAGAACATGGTGCTATGTTAATGGTGCATATGAATACCTAGAGTTAACTTTATTTCACAATGTTGAAACTATGAGCAAACCATTCTAGTGGCTGATGTTATTCTGCCCTCTAGTGGTTCAAATTAAAAATTCCTGTTTGACTACATTCTAGGAAAATAGCTTTGAGGCAGGAGCTTTATGAAATTTTCCCTTTAAAAGGACAACAAACCAAAAATGAAAAATAGCATGGAAAACTTGATGTATATACATCATCAAATAATCTGAGCAGAAATATTTTGATCTCAACGTATTTCAGATTTGCATTGTTTTGCGCATTACGTCATCAAAAGTTTTTAAGACTGCAGTATTTCAACTTGATTTTAAGCATTCACAACCAACAGTGGAGTTCTACAGAGGCTTCTCCAAGCCATTTTCTGAACAGAGTGCCATCGCTTCAAGCCGTAAGAGAATAAGGTTTTTCGAAGGCAGAAAAAAGGGACCACACAACATATCCAAACATAAATAAAGCTGACCAAGTTTTAGTATTCTAAGTGCTTTTTTATACACTATTTCCTTGAAGGCACTAGGATCTTTGCTGCTTTACTTCAATAGCTTTCGTCCAGTTCTGGCAAACACATACACACACACACAGGCACACACACACACACACACACACACACACACACAGAGGCCCACATGTATGAATGACACAGAATGGCTTCTAGACCAGCTAACCCAGATTATCCCAGTGCTCACACATGTTTCAACCAAGGTTATTTATTGACCTTCTACATAGCCAAGTGGCATTGACTACATCCCCCATTCTCCAGCCCATTCTCTTGACAGTATGTTCTCCTATACTAAGCATTGCCTCACTTAGGATGGATGTGCCTGTAAACATGTGTGCTAGTTCACGGTGCTTCCTAAGCCTTGGCTTGCCTGGACATAATTCCATCTTTCCTTTGTTGATATGATGGAAGGAATAGTTTAAATAAGGAGCAGTATCAGAATGAGATCGATATATATCAGTTGACAGCTCCCCAGATCTATGACTCAAGCTTAGAGTTTTATTATGCACAGTCTCCTTTTCTAGCTCTTGTCTATAAAAGCATGACCAGCTCTTTACTGGTCCATGTTCCCAAACTGTTACAATAAAAATGAGGGCTTATTATTCTTTGACTTAATTCAGCCAGGGGCCAGTCAACAGTTCTGCCTGTTACTCCCCCTGCTTGTGCTCTCTCTCTCTCTCTCTGACAGATAAATATATAAAATCTTAAAATCTTAAAAAAATATATAAAATATTAAAATATATTGTATATAATATTATATAATTATTGGTATACTATGCTATTATAAATAATACTATAATTTATAATATGTAAATATATTATAGAAATATATATTATTGTTATAAATTATATAAAATCTTAAAAGAATAAATAAAATAAACTTTAGTACCATATTTAGGTCTGTGTCCCTGTGAGACTAAGTTTCAATACATTAGGAAATACATGTGCCTTATTTACTTGTAGGCTTTTCTTTTTATTATTTTTTAAAAAGATTTATTTATTTATTTGAATGGAATGCATGGGGCGGAGAATTTCAAGCAGACTTTCTGCTGAGTGGGGAGCTGGACCTGGGGATTGATCTCACAACCATGAGATTATGACTTCAGCCAAAATGAAGAGTCTGACATTTACCCACTAAGCCACTCAGGTGCCCCTTATTTTGGTTTCTTTTTAATATTTTATTTCTAAGTAATCTCTACTCCCACTGTGGGGACAGAACTCACAACCCTGAGATCAAGAGTTGCTGATCCACTGTCCATGAAATCACTGAGAAAAAATCATATGGCATAAAAGGGTAAACTATGCACAGAAAAACTAACCCACATTATTCCCAGATCCCATGCAATATTCTTCTCCACATCAGATGCACTGACTTCTCTTATTCATGCTCCCACCTGCTCCAGCGTAGTCTCTGCTTATGCATTCTACCAAACCGACTGTCAGGAAGGTCAGCAAAGGCATCTGTGTTTCTGACATCGCAGGCAGTTTCAATCCACACCTTCCAGGAATCCACTGATGGTCTTCGAAGCACATTTACTTCCTTAAAGACACTCACCAGCATCCTCTCTTATCCCTGTGCTGTATGGCCAAGAGCCCACTGTCTCCTTTGTGGCTCTTCTCTCCCGTCCCTTCAAGGTTGAAGAGCCTCAGAATCAAGTTTATGTCTGTTTCTCACACGACACAGTCTCCCTGCGTGACCACCTCTATTTCTGGCTTTGCCTGCTAGATGTGGACCTCAGCCATGGCGTTTCTTGTCAAATGCCAGCTCACCTCCCCCCCACACTGGACATACGTGCCTCTATGTCTGCCAGTGACCTGTTGAGGGGTCCACAGCTTTTCTGTGTGCACTTCCTGTGTACTTCTACCTCTCTGTTCAGGCAGCAGGTGAGAGAAGTCACGTCCTTTCCTTCTTCATTAGGACACTAGGTAGGAGGATTGTTTATAGATTCCATCCCTACAGCAACCATATTTATATATCCCTACAACCAAAGATGTAGACATCAGGATCTGTATTTATTATGTCCTATAGCCTAAGGTCAACGTGCAAGTGTCTTAGAGAAAGTCAGTTGTTATTTCCAGTGTTAATGCAGTATGATGGTAAATGCATTCTCTGTCCAATTTCCAACGAAGTTACACAATCAGACCTGGTGTTCCTCTTTGAAAACCCTTTTGTCCTTAAGTTCCATAAAGAAGAAAATGATAAACTGATTACATATTATAAATATATTTTATATATGATGCTATGTAAAGGTGCACATCATATTATATGAAAAACTGAATCTTATCAATATTTACATAAATAAATATTTAAATAGATAAATAGACACGAGCAAGGTCATCTGTAAGCAACTACTGCTTGTAGATTTGACATGTTCTGAAAACACTTGACAAACTGTCTGTGTTCATGTCTTCGCGACCACAGAATTAAGAGTCTCTGACACGGCAGACTCTGGAATGTGTGATGTTATCAGTCAGAGGGAATCATTTCCATGTTGAAAGGGGTGTCACTTCCTGCTCTGCAATCTCTTATGCAAGGCTGTTGATGCATACAAGGGTTTCATGATCTCTGCTCGGACCATCTCCCAGGCACAAGGGCTGTATTGCTTCTCTTGTAGATAGAGGAAGATTCTCTGGAAGTAGTTCCTCAGGATGGAGTCCCCATTCATGAGGGGCATCTCTCCTACTCCTGCCTCCTGCAGGGGACAGGCTTCCAGGTGGCCCAGCTGATCAGAAAGTCCCGAGCACAATTCCCCCAGGAGGGTCGTGTTCCAAGGAGCAGGTGAGGCCTCTGTGCAGAAGAGGTGGAAGGTCTTCTGGTTCGTCACATGGATGACAGAGAGGGCTTGAGCCTTCTGCAGCTGCTTGCCGTCAAACACCTCCTGGGGGAAGCCAAAGTCATTTGTGTACTTGTCACAGGAGCTAGCAGACAGTCTCTTCATTTGTTGCAGGAGCATCAAGGCCCTCCAGTGCAGCAGGTCGTGGTCCTGAGGCAGGTCACATCCCAAAGAGCCGAGGGAGTGGCAGCTGAGCACCACCAGGGCCACCAAGAAGGAGCAGGGCAGGGCCATGGGGGATCCTACAGATGCTGTTGGCCTGGCTGGGGTGGGCACGTCTGGGACCCGCGGCTCTAGTTCTCTGAACATCTTGTCTTGTGCATGAGGCTTAAGTAGGGGACATAGGAGTTTTCGATTTCTGAACGTTTCCCTTACTTTCTACTTCTCTTTTTGCTTTCCTTTCTACACTTTCTACTTGGGTTTGGAGCATGGGTTTCTCAACCATGTTTTATTTTCTTTAAGTATTATCCTTGCCTCCAGAATCTTTTGGATGTTTTTTAATTGCAACTTCCAAGAAAACTTAATAG
Source organism: Lutra lutra (assembly GCF_902655055.1). NCBI lineage: Eukaryota > Metazoa > Chordata > Mammalia > Carnivora > Mustelidae > Lutra > Lutra lutra. Next base: position 47,491,259 of record NC_062290.1, on the reverse strand, counting down.
CAGGAAGACACAGTATATATCGTAATATATTGTATTTTTGTCTGTGCTTTAAGATAAAGAAAAGTGTAACATTTATCCAATTCAGGGTCCAGAATGACTAAAAATTTTAAGCTAAGTGTTATATTTTAAAGCTATTGATGTTTAAGTATATAAGTAAATTTGATGAGTGACTTGTAATTTCTTACATGTATACAGTGTAGTATATGGAGTACTTATGAAAATTAACAGTTTATAAAAGGACATAATGATTTTGGTGTACCTGAACATTACAATCAATCTGGTTTGCTAAATGCAACTGAAAAGTGGAATTATTTACTTAACATCTGTTTTTCGTGTACGAAATTTGAATGTTGCCTCATATGACAAAATCATTTTTTAAAGATTTTTATTTATTTATTTGACAGAAAGATAGATACAGAGAGAGCACAAGTAGACAGAGCACCAGTCAGATAGTGAGGGAGAAGTAGGCTCCCACCAAGCAGGGAGCCTGAATCAAGGCTCCATCCCAGTACCCTGGGATCATGACCTGAGCTAAAAGTGGCCACCCAACTGACTGAGCCACCCAGGCACCACGACATCATCTTTAACTTCACCTGCTACTACATACTCTGGAAGGTATTGTCAAAGTATTTTTTCTGTTTAACACTAGATAACTACTGAGGTGTTGAATGAGTTTTGTAGAGCTAAATCATAAAATTTAATGTATTTGTGTTTTCATTTCCAAAGCCTGCATCACAACAGGCCTCAGACATCAGCAATGGCCACAAGACACCACTGGCAGCTCACGAGTAAGAAAGATCACCTGTCCAGGTAAGACTCTGAGACCCAGGAAATGATGGAGAGAAACTCCTCCAATCCTAAGGGATTCCTGTTATTCTGAGATTTGTCACACTGACCTTGAGGACAGTTTGTGTCCTCCAAGAATTCTGTGCCATTGTTCCTTATGTAATATCCACTAAAACCAGTGAACGACAATAAATAAAACGGTTTTGTTAGAGCGCTCCAAGGCATTACAAGTGCCCCTAGCAGGAAGCCTGGTTCCCTTCTGGGAAGAGGAGGTGTCAAGGTTCTAATTCCAGATGACTGGATTTTCCCAGCAACACCTCACTGACAAGGTAGTTATCACCTCTACTAAGCTCTTTCCTCTGGAGTGACTGAGTGTCCTCCACCCGGGCTCTCCTGGACCCACTCCTGAGGACAGGCTCACCATGTCCGGAGGACTCTAGATTCCGCTACTGTGCAGGGGGTGGTTTCCTTGTTAACAAAGCACTTACTGCCCCTAGATCCTTGCCCTTGTCTCTGGAGTCTTTGTATTGGGGACCCTCTCAGTGCTGACCTCCTTCTCTCCTGACCAGAAGAAGGTGTCAACTTCTCAGTGCTGAGGGTGAACATTTGTTTTCCCCAAGTAGAGGAAAGAATGATTATAATCCTTTCACCTTGAATAAGGGAATACATTTATTGTGCCATCACAGCTCTTAATTTTCCCGTTTTTCATTTTTTTTAAAGTAAGCTCCACACACAGGGTGGACCCTAACCTGGGGCTTGAACTCACAGTCTGACATCAAGACCTGAAGTTAGAGTAAGAATCAGATCCTCAACCAGTTGAGCCACCCAGGATCCCCCATGGTTCAAATTTTCCTGAAACTAGGGAACACTTGTTAGGTTCAAATTTCTAAGCTGAGCACAGGGGGAATTCACTGGGTCTCTCACCAGAAACTTCCATCAAACAAATTCATGACTTTCACTAGCTCATTCAGACTGTGTTTCCAGTAGGCAGCTTCGTCTGGCCACCTGTCTGGTGCTCAGAATTCAGGGGGGTGAGACTCAGGCTATGGTGTCAGGGACACACTTCCTTGTTGCCTTTCCTTATTCACGGTGTTGCATCTTCAACTTAAGTAACAACAACAAAGGGAATGTGAATAACTTAATATTTCCACATGCTTTACTGGACATACTCTGACTTGCTGGTCCTGATCATGTTCTATGTCATCGTGAGGATCACACAAAGGGAAGGAAGGGGAGGGCCAATGGGCTGCCCCAGGTTTCTCTTTCATTTTTAAGACATCAGTTTTTCTGTTTCTCATGTCAACTTTCCTTGAAAGCAAAACATGACAGCTATGTGTGGGGGAGGGGGGAGACTACTGTTCTGTCTGAACGTGACAAAAGTGAAAGAGTGGCCTGTCTGCTGAGAAAATGGCAGAGTGTACGTCAGCCAAATTTGATGCAGAAACACTGGGGATGAGCAGCTCTGGCAGACGGGGGTAATGAAGGCTGTCCTGAGTTATTGCAAGTCAGGAATGTGTCTGCCTCGGCCAGAGGATCCCACAAGATCAACTCTTGGGTCCCCATGAGGCCCTCAGCTCTACAAGAGGAGCCACCTCATTTTCCTTTTGTTCAATCCACACGTAGTCGTCTCTGAGGAGAGATGAGAGGAGTCACACCAACCAGCTCACAAGAGACTGGCAAGCAGGACTCAGCTGCTCACCTTCTCTGGAAGGAGACAGGATCCTCATCCTGCCTGAGAGCTCTACCTATCTGATAAGTCCACTCAGGCCCGGAAAAGGTTGCCTGAGAAATCCAATATGAAGACGAGGGGAACTGAAGGATCCTACATGATTCTGCTCTGCACCTGGATTAGAATAATGATGAGAATCTTTTAAGAATATAACATTAAAGGTGATTTCAGTCTAACCCTTCTGAGATCCTTGAAACCATTACGTCTGTTTTCTCAGTAACCCCATTTGGATTCCTCTTATTTATCCAGCTGTTTGGAGAGAAACAGAAACCCAGAGGGAGAATATTCAGATCAAACCAATATCCAAGGTGGAACACAAAGGAGTTGTGAGATAACTGCTTGTCTGGAAGCAGCTGTTAAGTGATGTGAAGAATAGAAATGGACAGAGGTTTTGAGACCCAGGAGAGGCCATGGCATGAATTCAGTCAGGTGGAGAGGGTGAGGGATCAAGGATTCTAGATTGCACTGTAGATGCCAAAGGCTTGTTGACTGTGATTGTGTATGGCAACAGGGGGTGTTGGAGGAGTCACTTTGGAACTTTGAAGTTCCAAAGACAAGTTAGCAGGATCCCTTTTATTTTATTTTATTTTTTTTTAAAGATTTTATTTATTTATTTGACAGAGAGAGATCACAAGTAGACAGAGAGAGAGAGAGAGAGAGAGAGAGAGAGAGGGAAGCAGGCTCCCTGCTGGACAGAGAGCCCGATGCGGGACTCGATCCCAGGACCCTGAGATCATGACCTGAGCCGAAGGCAGCGGCTTAACCCACTGAGCCACCCAGGTGCCCCAGGATCCCTTTTAAATACTCATGAGAGTGGGGAGGAGTCAAGATTGTGAAGTAGCGGGCTGAGTTGACATCAGGTAGCAGGAGATCAGCTAGGTAGTTTATCAAACCAATCCAAACACCTACCAATCCAACAGGAGATCGAAGAGAAGAAGAGCAGCAATTCTAGAAATAGAAAATCGACCACTTTCTGAAAGGTGGGACCTGCGGAGAAGTGAATCCAAAGCGATGGGAAGATAAACCTCATGGGTAGGGTCCAGCTCCCGGCAAGTGGTGAAGCAATGGAGCACAAAATCAGAATTTTTAAAAGTCTGTTCCACTGAGGGACATCACTCCAGAGGCTAAGCCAGGGTGAAGCCCATGCACGGACAGTGTGGCCTTATATCCTGAGGGGACACAGAAGGGTCGGGGGTGTTTGAGCATTGCAGAGCTCCCAGGTATTAGAGGGGGGAAGCCGGCTACAGAGACGGATCCCAAAAGTGAGCTCTCAACTCCGGCCTACCTTAAACTATGATCCATGGCTTAGGCAGGCCACTGCTCTGTGAGCAGGGACCCCATAAGATCCTGGAAGACACCCTCAGAAGAGAGCAGGGATCTGCTGGGTTTGGAGAGTCCAGGTGGGGCTGTGTGCCAGCGATGCTTGGTCACAGGCTGGGGGAGCTTGGAGTGTGGCCAGAGACCAGGGAGATGGGAGTGATTGAGTGCTTTTCTCCAAAGGCACGCTCTGGAGTGGGCCTCAAGCTCTCGGCTCCTCCAGGCCAGAGATTGGGAGGCCACCATTTTCATTCCATCCTACAGAACTCTATGGAAACCCTTCAGGGAACAAAAGCTCCCGACAGTGAACCCGAGTGAATTACTTAGCCCGGCCTCTGGTAAGGGCGGTGCAATTCCACCTCAGGCAAAGACACTTGAGAATCACTACAACAGGCCCCTCCCCCAGAAGATCAGCAAGAAATTCAGCCAAGACCAAGTTCACTTCCAAGGAGGACAGTGGAATTCCAGAGGAGGAGCAAGCAAAGCATGAATTTCATGACTTTCTCCCCATGTTCTTTAGTCTGGCAAAATTGATTAATTTTTTTTAATTTTATTTTTTTCTTAAGCTAAAATTTTTTTGACTTTTGCTCTTTCCTCCTTTAACATTTTTTAACTAGCCTATCTTAACAATACCTTTCATTAAAAAGATCTTTTTTGAACCTTCATTATTATACTCATATATTATCCTTCAGTGTATCTAACTTTATTTTTTGTATACACATAGGGTTTTTTCTTCTAAAAAATTTTGGGATACAAATTCTTCTAATAGGTCAAAATGTACCCTAAATCTACACAGGTCTTTGTTCTAGTTTCCAGCCTGAGCAAATTCTCTCCACTTATCTTATCAACTCCTTTTTTAGAAATTTTTAAAAAAGCGTCCATCTTTATAGTCCTATTGCATCCCTTCATTGTGTTTACCCTCTGTGTGTGTGTGTGTGTGTGTGTGTGTTTCATTCTTTAAAATTTTGGGAGATAGTTTATTTTAAGAGCCCAAAATACTCCCAAAATTAAGTGTGTGACTCTGTTCTAGTCACCAATCCAATATATATATTTTCTTTTTTATATTTTTTTCTTTATTTAATTTTTTCCCCTGAACTCCTATTTTCCCTGTATCTTCCCCCCATGATTTGGGGTCTCTTCTGATTTGGTTAGAGCACATTTTCCTGGGGTCCTAGCTACCCTTTTTGTATTTTATTCACTCCTTCATATATTCTTATCTGGATAAAATGACAAGGTGGAAAAATGCACTACAAAAAAAAAAAGAACAAGAGGCAGTACCAAAGACTAGGGACCTAATCAATATGGACTTTGGTAATATCTCAGATCTAGAGTTCAGAATGATGTTCCTCAAGGTGCTAGCTGGGCCCAAAAAAGGCATGGAAGATATTAGAGAAACCCTGTCTGGAGAAATAAAAGCCCTTTCTGGAGAAATAAAAGAACTAAAATCTAACCAAGTTGAAATAAAAAAAGCTATTAATGAGGTACAATCAAAACTAGAGGCTCTTACTGCTAGGATAAATGAGACAGAATAGAGAATTAGTGATATAGAAGACCAGATGACACAGAATAAAGAAGCTGAGCAAACGAGAGACAAACAACGACTGGACCACAGGGGAGAATTCAAGAGATAAGTGATACCATAAGACAAAAAAACATTAGAGTAATTGGGATTCCAGAAGAAGAGGAGAGAGAGAGGGGAGCAGAAGGTATATTGGAATTATTGTAGAGAATTTCCCTAATATGGCAAAGGGATAAGCATCAAAATCCAGGAGGCACAGAGAAGCCCCCTCAAAATCAATAAGAATAGGTCCACACCCCGTCACCTAATAGTAAAATTTACAAGTCTTAGCGACAAAGAGAAAATCCTGAAAGCAGCCTAGGACAAGAAATCTGTAACTACAATGGTAAAAATATTAGATTGGCAACAGACTTATCCACAGAGACGTGGCAGACCATAAAGAACTGGTGTGATATATTCAGAGCACTCAATGAGAATAACATGCAGCCAAGAATACTATATCCAGCAAGGCTATCATTGAAAATAGAAGGAGAGATAAAAAGCTTCCAGGACAAACAAAAACGAAAACAATTTGTAAATATCAAACTAGCTCTATAGGAAATATTGAAAGGGGTCCTCTAAGCAAAGAGAGAGCCCAAAAGTAGTAGACCAGAAAGGAACAGAGACAATATACGGTAAGAGTCACCTTACATGCAATACAATGGCACTAAATTCATATCTCTCAATAGTTACCCTGAATGTACATGGGCTAAAAACCCCAAGTAAAAGACACAGGGTATCAGAATGGATAAAACAACAAAACCCATCAATATGCTGCCTACAAGAAACTCTTTTTAGACCTGAAGACATCTCCAGATTTAAAAAGGGGGTGGAAACAATTTACCATGTTAATGGACATCAAAAGAAAGCTGGGGTGACAATCCTTACATCAGATCAATTAGATTTCAAGCCAAAGACTATAATAAGAGATTAGGAAGGACACTATATCATACTCAAAGGGTTTTTCCAACAAGAAGATCTAACAATTGTAAGTATCTGTGCCCTTAACATGGGAGCAGCTAATTATAAAAATCAATTAATAACAAAATCAAAGAAACACATCACAAGAATACAATAATAGTAGGGGACTTAACACTCCCCTCATGAAATGGACAGATCATCCAAGCAAAAGATCCACAAGGAAATAAAGGCCTTGAGTGACACACTGGACCAGAGGGACATCACAGATATATTCAGAACACTCCATCCCAAAGAACAGAAAACACATTCTTCTCCAGTGCACCTGGAACATTCTGCAGAATAGATCACATCCTGGGTCCTAAATCAGGTCTCAACACGTATCAAAAGATTGGGATCATTCCCTGCATACTTTCACACCACAATGCTCTGAAGCTAGAACTCCATCACAAGACGAAATTTGGAAAGAACCCAAATACCTGGAGATGAAACAGCATCCTTCTAAACAATGAATGGGTCAACCAGGAAATTAAAGAAGAATTGAAAAAATTCATGGAAACAAATGATAATGAAAATACAACGGTTCAAAATCTGTGGGACACAGCAAAGCCAGTCCTGAGAGGAAAATATATAGTGATACAAGCATTTCTCAAGAAACAAGAAAGGTTTCACATACACGACCTGACCCTACACCTAAAGGACCTGGAGAAAGAACAACAAGGAAAGCCTAAACCCAGCAGGAGAAGAGAAATAATAAAGATCAGAGCAAAAATCAATGAAATAGAAACCAAAAAAACAATAGAACAAATCAACGAAACTAGGAGCTGGTTCTTTGAAAGAATGAATAAGATTGATAAACCCCTGGACCAGACTTATCAAAAAGAAAAGAGAAAGGACCCAAATAAATAAAAGAATGAATGAAAGAGGAGAGATCACAACCAACATGAAAGAAATACAAACAATTATAAGTACATATTATGAGCAACTATACAGCAGCAAATTTGACAATCTGGAAGAAATGGATGCATTCCTAGAGACATATAAACTACCACAACTGAACCAGGAAAAAAGAGAAAACCTGAAGAGACCCATAACCACAGTACGGAGATTGAAGCAGTCACCAAAAAATCTCCAAACAAACAAGAGCCCAGGGCCAGACGGCTTCCCAGGGGAATTCTAGAAAGAGTTAAAGAAAATTAATACCTATTCCCCTGAAATTGTTCCAAAAAATAGAAATGGAGGGAAAACTTCCAAACTCATTTCATGAGGCCGGCATCACCTTGATCCCAAAACCAGACAAGGATCCCATCAAAAAAGACAATTACAGACCAATATTCTTGATGAACACAGATGCGAAAATTCTCATCAAAATACTAGCCAATAGGATCCAACAATACATTAAAAGGATGATTTACCATGACCAAGTGGGATTTATTCCTGGGCTGCAAGGTTGGTTCAACATCCACAAATCAATGTGATACAATACGTTATGTGATACAATACATTAATAAAAGAAAGAACAAGAACCATATGATATTCTCAATAGATGCTGAAAAAGCATTTGACAAAGTACAGCATCCTTTCCTGTTCAAAATTCTTCAAAGTGTAGGGATAGAGGGTACATACCTCAATATCATCAAAGCTATCTATGAAAAACCCACTACAAATATCACTCGCAGTGGAGAAAAACTGAGTTCTTCCACTAAGGTCAGGGAACACGGCAGGGATGTCCATTACCACCACTGCTATTGAACATAGTACTAGAAGTCCTAGCCTCAGCAATCAGGCAACAAAAAGAAATTAAAGGCATCCAAATTGGCAAAGAAGAAGTCAAACTATCACTCTTTGCAGATGATATGATACTATATGTGGAAAACCCAAAAGACACCAGTCCAAATCTGCTAGAATTTGTATAGGAATTCAGTAAAGTGTCAGGATATAAAATCAATGCACAGAAATCACTTGCATTTCTTTACACCGAAACAAGACAGAAGAAAGAGAAATTAAGGAATCAATCCCATTTACAATTGCACCCAAAAACATAAGATACCTAGGAATATACTTAACCAAAGAGGCAAAGAATTCATATTGAATACTATAAAGTACTCATGAAGGAAATTGAGGAAGACACAAGGAAATGGAAAAATGTTCCACGCTCATGGATCAGAAGAACAAATATTGTGAAAATGTCTACGCTACCTAAAACAATCTACACATTTGTTGCAATCCCTACCAAAAGCCCATCCATTTTTTTCAAAGAAATGGAACAAAGAATCCTACAATTTATATGGAACCAGAAAAGACCTCGAATAGCCAAGAGGAATACTGAAAAAGAAAGCCAAAGTTGATGGCATCACAATTACAGACTTCAAGACATTACAGACTTAATAAGACATTAGATTTTTCTGCCAATGAGATAGGTGTTTGCAGCTGGCACTACATTGACCCTCCTTCTTGGAACACATTGCAGGCAGCTGTCCTGTCAGGGTCACCCATGGTGGGGACGCTACCATGGGCCACATCCGCCTAGAAGAACTCTGTGCTCCCAGCGTCCACTTGAAGCTTCTCAGTCTGGGGAAGGACACAGAGAGACAGTTGACTCGATGCTGCCCTACTGTCCTACTATTCCATGTCCTGAGGATAAGTCACTAAACCAGTGGACAGTTTCCCATTTCCATTCTCCTTCCAGGTTCCCACACTGCTGCTGACTTTCAACACTTTTATATTTCCAGATGTCAGCTGTGGTTTTCTGAGCAAGGGAATGTCCTACTCCTGGTGTAATGAGAACTTAGGGAGTGCTCCAACACAGGCATAGTTGAGCTCCGGGATTCTTTGCACAGGGGCCCTGGAATTAGCGTGTTTCTGTGTGGGACCGGACATTTGGGGGCCTTGAGCTCCACAGCACAGCAGTCAGCTTACAGGGAGGGTGAGGGAGGGCAAGTGTGCACTGTGCTTCCTGAAGCTGCCAAACCTTGGCTGCTTGTGGCCAATAGTGCAGGGTGATGTCTCCCAGCCTGACCCTGGACACCCAACCCTGAGCTCTGCCTCCTCTACATCGCCTGCCAGGTTGACCAGAATTGCCTGGGGATGGAAAGTTGGTTGGGGTTGGGGAGCTGGCTGGCTCAGTCCTTTAAGCATCTGCCTTGAGCTCAGGTCATCATCTCATGGTCCTAGGGAATGTAGGTCCCGAGTCATACATTGCGCTACCTGCTCAGTGGGGTGTGTGCTGCTCCATCTGACCTTCCCCTCTCATGCTCTGCCTCTCTGCCTCTCTCAAATAAAGAAGTAAAAATCTTGAAAAAAATGTTGGTGGGGGTGCTCACTCCCCTTGCCCCAGCATTTGGCCTTTGCTGCTTGGTACTCTAACACTTTCCAGTATTTAATAATCAAGAACATTGGGATTGAAACCGACTATGGCTATAGGGATTTTCAGGGCAAGACATACTCTTTGTCATAGACAGAGTAAGGAAATGGGTTTATGACAGCATTAGAATCTTTGGATGTCCATAAGTAGGCTTCTTGTAGCTGGAAGGGACATCCTCAGGAAGAGGTCCCATTTTGGTCGCCACCCTTGTCACATTTGGCCACCAGGGGGCGATCACCCCAGACGGAGCTTCACTAGGCCACCCTTCAACCTGATCCTGCTTTCTGTTTCCTTTCAGCCACAGCTGCTGTTCCATCACATCGGATGGAAATCCGAGCAAAGCCTCTCTAGCAGGTGGTTCGGCAAAACCTAGAGATTTCATTGCATTTTTGCCTTCTACTTGCTTTCTTCTGCTGCTCCTTTGGAAAACCTTTAAGGTGAGATGACAGCAGAACAGAAAGCTGTTGTGTGAAAAGGCTGAGAGGTCAAGAGAATGAATGCCAAGGGGGCTGTGGGGACTTCTTGCCTTGGTGAGCAAGCTAATGGTTAGACAGGGGAATGTGCTCTGGAATGAGGGTTGGGGAGGGTAGAGGGAAGGGTGGGTGCCAGAAGGTGAAGGAAATAGCATGTTCTTCTGCACTTCCAACTAGATGTTTATTCTCGACTCTCAGATGTTCGTAGAAGCTACTGGCGAAAAACAAAAACCCTTCTTGGCAATGGGGGATGAATGGGTCAGCCTTTCCTAGAATTCACAACAGAATTCCAGTTTGGGAGGCTGCCTCCTTTGCAAGTCAGGTACTGAAGTGTAGGCCACACTGTTCCCAAGAATTTTGGAGGAGGAGACAAACAATATTCTCAAATATACCCATCAGAATTAAGATAAGACAATTTCTAACATATTTAAGACATTCCCTATGGAAGATGCACTGTGAGGTGCCTTTCAGTGCATGATTTCAGTGAATATTCACGCTATTCTGTCATAATTGTTAAATCTGTTTGTACTCCTGAATTACGCACAACTCACTGTTGCTCCATGGATTTCCATGATTCATGTATTTTCAGCTGATTTGCCCAATGATTTCTCATTGCTGTAAATATGAGGAGAGAGAATACCTGACCCAGCTTCCCACCCTCATTTTTGAAGAAAGTCTGTCAGTCCTTATGTGCATGAGAATCTTGTCATGTGGATATCCACCAAGCATTGTGGTATTCCAAAAATGAGGAAATACTAGCAGCGAGCAACAGAGAAGAATTCTTACCACATCAAACTCTCTAGAAAAAGCAGTGGGATATTATGCCACTTTAGTAAACAGGGTCACAAGGAGGGGTTAAGGAACCTAATTAATGATGCCAAATAATTCCAGGAATCATGATCTTTTCCGTGGTAATAGATAATTTGATGAAGGATTGAATGACTTATCCATTCCTGCCAAGTGAATTCTTAAAGCCAAGCAGCTCACTGATGTACAAGGAAGTAAGAACCTAGACAGGATAAACCACTGTCTGTAGTTCAGTCATGATGAAAAATAAATATAACATTAAACACATTAACATGATTTGCAGAACATCGATTCCAAGAAATCACTCGGGGAAAAAGAAATGACATAAAAGGGCAAACTATGCCCAGAATAATGAACCCCATTATTCCCAGATCCCATGCAATATTCTTCTCCAAGTCAGACACACTGACTTCTCTTATTCATGCTCCCACCCGCTCCAGGGTGGTCTCTGCTTATGCATTCCACCAAACGGACTCTCAGGAAGGTCAGCAAATGCATCTGTGTTTCTGACATCGCAGGCAGTTTCAATCCACATCTTCCAGGAATCCACTGATGGTCTTCGAAGCACATTTACTTCCTTAAAGACACTCACCAGCATCCTCTCTTATCCCTGTGCTGTATGGCCAAGAGTCCACCATTTCCTTTGTGGCAATTCTCTCCCCTCCCTTCAATGGTTGAAGAGCCTCAGAATCAAGTTTATGTCTGTTTCTCACACGACACCGTCTCCCTGCATGACCACCTCTGTTTCTGGCTTTGCCTGCTAGATGTGGACCTCAGCCATGGCGTTTCTTGTCAAATGCCAGCTCACCTCCCCCTCACACTGGACATACGTGCCTCCATGTCTGCCAGTGACCTGTCGAGGGGTCCACAGATTTTCTGTTTACTTCCTGTGTGCTTAAACCTCTTCATTTTAGCCAAAGATGAGAGAAGTCACTTCCTTTCCTTCTTTAGAACACTAGGTAGGAGGATTGTTTTTAGATTCCTATCCCTACAGCAACCACATTTATATATCCCTACAACCAAAGATGTAGACATCAGGATCTGTATTTATTATGTCCTATAGCCTAAGGTCAACATGCAAGTTGTCTTAGAGAAAGTCATTTGTCATTTCCAATGTTAATGCAGTATGATGGTAAATGCATTCTGTTGTCCAATTTCCAATGAAGTTACACAATCAGACCTGGTGTTCCTCTTTGAAAACCCTTTTGTCCTTAAAGTTCCATAAAGAAGAAAATGATATACTGATTACATATTATAAATATATTTTATTATATTCTGCTATGTAAAGGTACACATAATATTATATGAAAAACCTGAATCTTACAAATATTTACATAAATAAATATTTGGATAGATAAATAGACACAAGGAAGGTCATCTGTAAGCAACTACTGCTTGTAGAATTGACATGTTCTGAAAATACTTCACAAATTGAAGACATGTGTTCATGTCTTCATGACAGCAGAAATGAGGGTCTCCGACATGGAAGAACTCCGGAATGTGTGATGTTATCAGTCAGAGGGAATCATTGCCATGTTGAAAGGTGTCTCACTTCTTTCTCCTTAATCTTTCTTGCAAGGCTGTTGATGCATACAAGGGTTTCATGATCTCTGCTCGGACCATCTCCCAGGCACAAGGGCTGTATTGCTTCTCTTGTAGATAGAGGGAGATTCTCTGGAAGTAGTTCCTCAGGATGGAGTCCCCATTCACGAGGGGCATCTCTCCTACTCCCGCCTCCTGCAGGGGACAGGCTTCCAGGTGGCCCAGCTGCTCAGAAAGTCCCGAGCACAATTCCTCCAGGAGGGTCGTGTTCCAAGGAGCAGGTGAGGCCTCTTTGCAGAAGAGGTGGAAGGTCTTCTGGTTCGTCACATGGATGACAGAGAGGGCTTGAGCCTTCTGCAGCTGCTTGCTGTCAAACACCTCCTGGGGGAAGCCAAAGTCGTTTGTGTAGTTGTCACAGGAGCTAGCAGACAGTCTCTTCATTTGTTGCAGGAGAATCAAGGCCCTCCAGTGCAGCAGGCCATGTTCCTGAGGCAGGTCACATCCCAGAGAGCCAAGGGAGTGGCAGCTGAGCACCACCAGGGCCACCAAGAAGGAGCATGGCAGGGCCATTGGGGATCCTACAGATGGGGTGGGGTGGGCACGTCTGGGACCGGTGGCTCTAGGTTCTCTGAACATCTTCTCTTGTGCATGTGGCTTAAGTAGTGGACATAGGAGTTTTCAATTTCTGAACGTTTCCCTTACTTTCTACTTCTCTTTTTGCTTTCCTTTCTACACTTTGGCCTGGGTTGTAGAGCATGGGTTTCTCAACCGTTTCTTTTTCCTATTGCTGTCTCCTGATACTGTCTTTTGAATATTTACGAAATTGAACCTTCCAACAAAACGTGGTAACACAGATCTACATTATATACAGTTATGTATGTATAGCTCTGCTTTATAGATTAAAAAAAGACAGAGATCATTTTACTCCGTTTATTTAATTCAGGATTAAGATTGACTAAATATTTCAACTGAAAGCTATATTTTAAAGCTATTTATCCATTATTGGATATCTAATTATGATGACTGACGTCTACATTTTCTGACTTAAATGGAAATATAAAAGTACAATGCAAATTAAGTATTTCTAGCAGGACATAATAATATCGGTGTCCCTAGATACTGAGAATTATTCTAAATTGCTAACAGCCAATTATTTATTCAATTATTATTGGATGTTTGTTTTTAGTTTACTGTATTTTAGTATGGCTTCAATGAGAAAATGATTTTTAACTTCACTTTCAGCTAGATACTCATCAAGTTATTCTCAAAATATTTTTTCTATTTAGTACCAGATAATATTCCTGATACAAGGAATTAGTTTTGAAGAATTAATTGATTATGTAGAATCTATTTGTATTTCATTTCCAAAGCCCACATCAAAACAAGGCTCACATACCAGCAATGTCCACAGAATGCCCATGGCATGTTAAAATAAAGCCTTGTTCCCAACCCTAACAACTACTTGTTACATTGTTGGAAGCAACTGGAACAAGTGTTCCCTCAGGTGGGGGGATGCTGTAATGGGGAGAGAACTTGTAGCTCCAGAGCAGGAAGGATGGAGAAAAACTCAGGACCTTCTGCTCACTGTAACTAGGAACCTATCTGCTATTTTTTAAAAAATGGCATTTTTGTTGAAGTTCATGGCTTATAACACTAGCAGAGTCTGTTCATTCCAGGAAAGTTTTTGTTTCTGTTTGTTTGTGTTAGTTTGCTTGCTCTGGAGGAGAATCTCCCACCAGGGGACAGACTTCTACATACAACACGAGCCCATGTGCACACCTGGTCACTGTCTCGCCCACCTTGCCCCCTCACTGGCAGCCTCCCCTGTAAAGACTGTGATGGGCCACAGAACAGCAGCCTCCAGCTCCCATCTAGTCTCTGCTCCTGCCACTGTAACATCACTGCAGTGGGGACATTCCCTCAGGTCAACAATAGTCACCAGGAGAAAAGAAAACAAGGCTGGGGCACCTGGGTGGCTCAGTGGGTTAAGCCTCTGCCTTCAGCTCAGGTCAAGATCTTAGGGTCCTGGGATCAGGCCCCGCGTCGGGTTCTCTGCTCATCGGGGAGCCTGCTCCCCACCCCCCTGCCTGCCTCTCTGCCTACTTGTGATCTCTCTCTCTCTGTCAAATAAATAAATAAAATCTAAAAAAAGAAAAGGAAAAAGAAAAAGAAAACAACAAGGCTTCTGCTAGGAGAGTTTCGAAAAAACCTGGAAATTTCAAACAACTTGTGTTTTTCTTTGTGGCTTTGTAATTGGAAGTAAAAGGGCCAGACAGAAACCACAAAGGAAAAGGAAGCAGCTGTGTGAATGGGCAGGAGAGGCTCCTGAGGAGGGAGGGTGGAGGGGGAGCTCACAGGAGGTTTCTACACTGAGGGAGGGGGAAACACTATGATTGGAGAGTGAAAGGATGGGATCTCAGTGGGCATGGAGAAAGGGGAAACGTGCTGTACCAGAATGTACAGAGTGAACATAGATACAGTGTATATGTATACATAATACATTATTGTGTAACTAATTACATTCAGTGGATAGGCCACTGTTCCCAATGGGTATTTTATTTTATTTTTTCACAATGATATTTTGGAAGATCAGTGCTTGCAATCTGTTATAGGGAAGAGGCTAAGAGAAGATCAATATTTAGGGAAAACATAAGATAATAGTCCCCATCTGTTAAACTCTCACTCAGTGGAAGATACTAGATGCTTTGAAATGGGCCACTTCATTATCACAACAGCTCTAGGAATATTTCCACCCCACTTTACATCTGGGGAAACTGAGCTACCGAGCATTCAACTGAGGTTTTCATGATCAAACAACGAGGTGGAAGCAGAATCCAGATGCAGGGCACAGTCCTGTAGCCCATGGGATAAATTCCTGCCAGAGGTTCCTCTTGGGAATTTCTGAATCTTCCCTTGTGCACACTTCCTGGAGATCATTCTTCCCTGGTTGCGACCCACCTGCACTGGCTGCCCCATCTCTGTGCCCTTGACAGGCTCCCCTCCTCCTTCTCATCCTTAAATATCAAAGGTTGTCTGAAGCTTTAGGGCATCTTCTCATTCCACTCTCACGTGAGACGGAAGGACTTTCAGTACCGTGCCTCGATTTCCAAATATGCAAGACACATTGAGATTTAATGTCTCCAGGACGTGCATTGTTGGAGAGTACAGACTCACCCCTGCATCTCCAGTGGGTAGTCTGCTGTCCCCTCTTCCTGACTTCCCTCCTTCAGTCTCCTGGTCACAGATCCCCTTGGCCTCTAGCACTGTGGAGAGGTAGCCTCAGACTATTCTAGAGTGATTGCTTTCCCCCTCCCTCTGCTGGCAAAGCCAGCAGATTTCCCTCTGTTCTTCACAGGGGCAGCCTAGCAGAGATTCCAAAGGTACAACTCACAAACCTGTGGACTCCACCGACTAGGGAGGACTGGACGTTGTAACTGTCCAGTGGAAACACACAGAGCCAAATGTTTCAGTGTTGATCCAGAAACCAGAGGATCCTGCAATACATGAACATGTGAACAACTTCAGGCTAGCTCTGTCCTGAGGACGGAAGCCCTTAGGGACAGTCCTGTCACAGACACATTTTATCCACAATGCTGAGTAACTTAACTCAACACATTGTATGGCTGAAGCAGAAAGAGGAGTCCTTAGAAAGATGGAACTCATGGCTATGTGACTTAGTGTTGTAGGTCAAGAATATCATTTCCAGGTCCCTTTCTTGCTTTCTTCCTTTTTATCATTTCCCTTTCCTTATGTCTTTATTTGAATAAGAAGAGATGGGTCACCTGGTTTTGACTCAGACTCCTTCCAAGGTAGTCATTCTGTTTCTTCTGTCTCAGATGGAGACAGCGAGCACAAACAAGGGGAGTGTGAGAGGGAGAAGCAGACTCCCAGCTGAACAGGGAGCTCGACACAAGGCTTGGTTCCAGGACCCCGACATCATGACCTGAGCCAAAGGCAGACACTTAACCAACTGAGCCACTCGGGTGCCCCTGAACAATCCATTACATAAAGAATATTCACACTTGTGTGTCTACCATTGTGATGTAGAATGTATCTGATGCTTTTCCTTTTATTTCCTGACATGTCTGCTTCCTTTTCTACTTACAGAATTCATATTTTCCCTTCTTCGCACATTTCCCTTTAACATAACTGATATTACTTCACTATGATTTTTGTTCTGAGGTTATATTTTCTACAAAATCCAAGATACCGAAACATCATTGGACTTGTGAAGTCTGCCTTTCGCGTGAAGACAGCATGCAAAGTGACTTCCAGGAAATCAATGAGATTACTTCTAATGTGAAAACGAAATAACGAGTGAGAGAGAGGTACAGTCCGTTCTTTCATCAGGGTGTAATCAGACTTCTTTCCTGCTTCAATAAGAAACAATGGCAAGAAGTTTTCTAAAACGTTTAATTAACAAAAAATAAAGAATTAAATATGCGTAAAACATATACAATTCTCTTAACCACAAAGGGTAGGTACAACTAATATAATACAATAAAAAAATAACAAATCTTATAAATATTGAAATAAATAAATACCTAAAAAGGCAGATCAGCATGGTCATCTGAAAGTGACAGGTGTTTGTAACATTGAGTTCAAGTTGCCTAATACTCCTGAATACATGTGACAAATTGATTCAGTTCATGTCATGATGACAGCAGAAATGAGAGTCTTTGACACTACAGACACATGGGAGTGTGATATTATAATTCAGAGAGAACCATTTCCACGTTGAAAGGGGTGTCCCTTCCTGCTCACAATCTCTTATGCAAGGCTGTTGATGCATACAAGGGTTTCATGATCTTTGCTCGGACCATCTCCCAGGCACAAGGGCTGTATTGCTTCTCTTGCAAATAGAGGGAGATTCTCTGGAAGTAGTTCCTCAAGATGGAGTCCCCATTCACGAGGGGCGTCTCTCCCACCCCCGCCTCCTGCAGGGGACAGGCTTCTAGGTGGCCCAGCTGCTCAGAAAGTCCCGAGCACAATTCCCCCAGGAGGGTTGTGTTCCAAGGAGCAGGTGAGGCCTCTTTGCAGAAGAGGTGGAAGGTCTTCTGGTTCGTCACATGGATGACAGAGAGGGCTTGAGCCTTCTGCAGCTGCTTGCCATCAAACGCCTCCTGGGGGAAGCCAAAGTCGTTTGTGTAGTTGTCACAGGAGCTAGCAGACAGTCTCTTCATTTGTTGCAGGAGCATCAAGACCCTCCAGTGCCGCAGGCTGTGGTCCTGAGGCAGGTCACATCCCAGAGAGCCGAGGGAGTGGCAGGTGAGCACCATCAGGACCACCAAGAAGGAGCAGGACAGGGCCATGGGGGAACCTACAGATGCTGTTGGCCTCGCTGAGGTGGGCACGTCTGGGACTTGTGGCTCTAGCTTCTCTGAACATCTTCTCTTGTGCATGAGGCTTAAATAGGGGACAAAAGAGTTTTTCAATTTCTGAACGTTTCCCTTACTTTCTACTTCTCTTTTTGCTTTCCTTTCTACACTTTCTACTTGGGTTTGGAGCATGGATTTTTTCAACCATATTGTTTTCTTTAAGTATTATCCTTGCCTCCAGAATCTTTTTGGATGTTTTTAAATTGAAACTTCCAAGAAAACTTAATAGCAGGGAGACACAGTATATGTCATTATATATTGTATTTTTGTCTGTGCTTTAAGATAAAAAAAAAAAAAGAGTGTAACGTTTATCCAAATCAGGGTCCAGAATGACTAAAAATTTTAAGCTAATAGTTATATTTTAAAGCTATTGATGCTTATGTATATAAGTAAACTTGATGAGTGACTTATAATTTCTTTACATGTATACAGTGTAGTATATTGAGTACATATGCAAATTAACAATTTCTAAAAGGACATAATGATTTCGGTGTACCTGAACATTTCCAATCATTCCAGATTACTAAATGCAAGTGAAAACTGGAATTATTTACTTAACATGGGTTTTCAGTGTATGGAATTTGAATGTTACCTCATATGACAGAATCATTTTTTTATAATTTTTATTTATTTATTTGACAGAGAGATAGATACAGAGAGAGTACAAAGAGACAGAACACCAGGCAGACAATGAGGGAGAAGCAGGCTCCCAATGAGCAGGGAGCCTGATTCAAGGCTCCATCCCAGCACCCAGGGATCATGACCTGAGTGGAAAGCAGCTGTCCAACTGACTGAGGCACCCAAGCACCACGACAACGTCATCTTTATCTTCACCTGCTGCTACGTACTCTGGAAGGTATTGTCAAAAAGTTTTTTCTGTTTAACACTAGTTAACTACTGAGGTGTTGAATGAGTTTTGTAGAGCTAAATCATAAAATTTAATGTATTTGTGTTTTCATTTTCAAAGCCTGCATCACAACAGGCCTCAAACATCAGCAATGGCCACAAGACACCACTGGCAGCTCACGAGTAAGAAAGATCACCTGTCCAGGTAAGACTCTGAGACCCAGGAAATGATGGAGAGAAACTCCTCCAATCCTAAGGGATTCCTGTTATTCTGAGATTTGTCACACTGACCTTGCAGACAGTTTGTATCCTCCAAGAATTCTGTGCCATTGTTCCTTATGTAATATCCACTAAAACCAGTGAACGACAATAAATAAAACAGTTTTGTTAGAGCGCTCCAAGGCAAATGCCTCCAGTAGGAATCTTGGTTCCCTTCTGGGAAGAGGAGGTGTCAAGGTTCTAATTCCAGATGACTGGATTTTCTCAGCAGCACCTCACTGACTAGGTAGTTATCACCTCTACTAACCTCTTTCCTCTGCAGTGACTGAGTGTCCTGCTTTTGGGCTCTCTTGGTCTCATCCCTGAGGACAGGCTCACCATGTCCGGAGGACTCTAGATTCCCCTACTCTGCAGGGGCTGATTTCCTTGTTAGCAAAGCACTTAATGCCCCTGGATCCTTGCCCTTGCCTTTGCCCCTGGAGTGTTTGTGTCTGGGACCCTCTCAGTGCTCACCTCCTCCTCCCTCAGATGCTGAGGGTGTTCGATTGTGTTCTCCAAGTAGAGGAAAGACCGATTATAATCCTTTCACCTTGAATAAGAGAATACATTTATTGTACCACCACAGTGCTTAATTTTCTGGTTTTTCATTTTTTTTTAAGTAAGCTCCAGACACAGGGTGGACCCTAACATGGGGCTTGAACTCACATTCTGACATCAAGATCTGAAGTTAGAGTAAGTAAGAGTAAGTAAGTTAGAGTAAGTAAGTTAGAGGCATATCTTCAACCAACTGAGCCACCCAGGATCCCCCATGGTTCATTTTTTTCTGAAACTTGACAACACTTGTACATCCAATATTTCTGAGCTGAGCATAAGGGATTCACTGACTGGGTCTCTCAGGAGAAACTTCCAGCACAGCAACTAATGACTTTCACCAGCTCATTCAGACTGTGTGTTTCCAGTAGGCAGCTTCGTCTGGCCATCTGTCTGGTGCTCAGAATGCAGGGGGGTGAGTCCCAGGCGATGGTGTCAGGGACAAACTTCCTTGTTGCCTTTGCTTATTCATGGTGTTGCATTTTCTCCTTAAGTAACAACAACAAAGAGAATTTGAGTTACTTAATATTCCCACTTGCTTTACAGGACATACTCTGACTTGCGGGTTCTGATCATGTTCTACCTCATTGTGAGGATCACACAGATGGAAGGAAGAGAAAGACCAAGGGGCTGCCCATTTTCTCTTCATTTTTAAGACATCAGTTTTTCTGTTTCTCATGTCAGCTTTCTTCGAAAGCAAAACATGTCAGCAGCTGTGTGTGTGGGGGGGAGACAACTGTTATGTCTGAACATCATGGAAGTGTAAGAGTGGCCTGTCTGTTGAGAAAATGACAGAGTGTATGACAGACAGATTTCATGCAGCAACATTGGAGATGAGCAGCTCCAGCAGATGGGGGAAATGAAGGCTGTACTGAGTTATTGCAAGTTAAGAGTATGGCTGGCTCAGCTCGAGGATCCCAGAAGACCAACTCTTGGATCCCCATGAGGCTCTCAGTTTACAAGATGAGCCACCTCATTTTCCTTTCTTTCAATCCACATGTGCTCAACTCTAAGGAGAGATGAGAGGAGTCACACCAACCAGCTCACAAGAGACTGGTGACCAGGACTCAGCTGCTCATTCTGGAAGGAGACAGGATCCTCTCCCTGCCTGAGAGCTCTACCTACCTGATAAGTCCACTCAGTCCCAAAAAAGATTGCCTGAGAAATCCATGATTAAGACAAGGGGAAGTGAAGGATCCTACATGATTCTGCTTTACACCTGGATTAGAATAATGATGAGCATCTTTAAGATGATAACACTAAAGCGGATTGCAGTCTAACCCTTCGGAGATCCTTGAAACCATTACCTCTGACTTCTCAGAAACCCCATTTGGATTCCGTTTATTTATGAAGGTGTTTGGAGAGAAACAGAAACCAGAGGGAGAATTATTCAGATGAACCAATATCCAAGGTGGAACACAAAGGGGTTGTGAGATAATGGCTAGTCTGGAAGCAGCTGTTAAAAGATGTGAGGAATAGAAATGGACAGAGGATTTGAGACCCAGGAGAGGCCATGGCATGAAATCAGTCAGGTGGAGAGAGTGAGGGATCAAGGATTCTAGATCGCACTATAGACGCCAAAGGCTTGTTGTCTGTGACTGTGTGTGGCAACAGGGGGTGTGGGAGGAGTCAACTGCATGACGGACTTGAAGTTCCTGAGACAAGTTGGCAGGGTCCCTGTTAAATACTCATGAGAGTGGGGAGGAGTCAAGATGGCAGAGAAGTAACAGGCTGAGATGACATGAGGTAATAGGAGATCAGCTAGATAGTTTATCAAACCATTCCAAACACCTACATTCTAACAGAAGATCAAAGAGAAGAAGAGCAGTAATTCTAGAAACAGAAAATCGATCACTTTCTGAATGAAAGGACCTGCGGAGAAGTGAATCCAAAGAGACGGTAAGATAGTCTCCAGGGGGATGGTTTGGCTATCAGCAAGCAGCAGAGCAATGGAGCACAAAATCAGAACTTTTAAAAGTCTGTTCCACTGAGGGACATCGCTCCAGAGGATAAGCCGGGGTGAAGCCCACAGGGGGATAGCGTGGTTTCAGGTCCTGCGGTGTCACAGAAGGTTCAGGGATGTTTGAGAGTCACAGAGCTCCCAGGTATTAGAGCAGGGAAGCTGGTTACAGGAAATGAGCTGAGGATTGAGCTCTCAACTCAGAGTTACCTTAAGCAGTGATCCGTGGCATAGGCAGGCCCCTGCTCTGTGAGCAGGGACCCCACAAGATCCTGGGAGACCCTCCTGGAAGAGCGCAGGGATCTGCAGGGTTTGGAGACTCCAGGTGGGGCTGTGTGCCAGAGATGCTTGGTCACATTCTGGGGGAGCTCAGAGCGTGGCCAGAGGCCAGGGAGATGGGAGTAATTGAGCACTTTTCTCCAAGGGTGCACTGAGGAGTGGGGCCCTGAGCTCTCATCTCCTCCAGGCCAGAGATTGGGAGGCCACCATTTTCATGCCATCCTCCAGAACTCTATGGAAAGCGTTCAGGGAACAAAAGTTCCAAAGGGGAACCCAAGCGAATGACTTAGCCCGGCCCCTGGTAAGGGCGGTGCAATTCTGCCTCAGGCAAGGACACTTGAGAATCACTACAACAGGCCCCTCCCCCAGAAGATCAGCAAGAAATTCAGCCAAGACCAAGTTCACTTACCAAGGAGAACAGCGGAATTCCAGAGGAGGAGCAAGCAAAGCATGGAATTCATGGCTTTCTCCCCATGATTCTTTAGTCTTGTAAAGTTAATTAATTTTTTTAATTTTATTTTATTCTTAAGGTAAATTTTTTTAACCTTTACTCTTTCCTCTTTTAACTTTTTAAACTAGTTTATCTTAATAATACCTTTCATTTAAAAAGTCTTTTTTGAACCTTCATTATTATACTCATATGTTATCCTTCTTTGTATCTATCTTTATTTTTTCTATACACATAGGGATATTTCTTTGAAAAAATTTTGGGATACAACTTCTTCTAATAGGTCAAAATATACCCTAAATCTAGCACAGGTCTTTGTTCTAGTCTCCAGCCTGAACAAATTCTCTCCACTTTATCTTATCAACTCCTTTTTTAGAAATTTTTTTAAAAAATTTTCATCTTTAGAGTCATATTCCATCCCTTCATCGTGTTTACCCTTATTGTGTTTGTGTGTTTGTATTTTTTTCATTCTTTAAAATTTTGGGAGATAGTTTTTTTTGAGAGACCAAAATATTCCCAAAATTAACTGGGTGATTCTGTTCTAGTTGCCAATCTAATATATATATTTTCCTTTTTATATTTTTTTCTTTATTTAATTTTTTTCCTCTGAACTCTTTTTACCCGATTTCTTCCCCCCTTGGTTTGGGGTCTCTTCTGATTTCGTTAGAGCACTTTTTCCTGGGGTCCTTGCCACCCCTTTTGAATTTTATTCGCTCCTTCATATATTCCCTTCTGGATAACAGGACAAGGTGGAAAAATGCACCACATAAAACAAAAAACAAAAAACAGGAGGCATACCGAAGGCTAGGGACCTAATCAATGCGGACATTGGTAATATGTCAGATCTAGAGTTCAGAATGACGAACGTCAAGGTGCCAGCTGGCTTCAAAAAAGGCATAGAAGATATTAGAGAAACCCTGTCTGGAAAAATAAAAGCCCTTTCTGGAGAAATAAAAGAACTAAAATCTAACCAAGTTGAAATAAAAAAAGCTATTAATGAGGTGCAATCAAAAGTAGAGGTTCTTACTGGTAGGATAAATGAGGCAGAAGAGAGAATTAGTGATGGAGAAGACCAGATGACACAGAATAAAGAAGCTGAGCAAAATAGAGACAAACAATGACTGGACCATGAGGGGAGAATTCGAGAAATAAGTGATACCATAAGACAAAACAACATTAGAATAATTGGGACTCCAGAAGAAGAAGAAAGAGAGAGAGAGGGGAGCAAAAGGTATATTGGAGAGAATTATTGTGGAGAATTTCCTAATATGGCAAAGGGAACAAGCACCAAAATCCAGTAGGCATAGGGAACTTCCCTCAAAATCAATAAGAATAGGTCCACACCACATCACCTAATAATAAAATTTACAAGTCTTAGTGACAAACAGAAAATCCTAAAAGCAGCAAGGGACAGGAATTCTGTAATATACAATTGTAAAAATATTAGATTAGCAACAGACTTATCCACAGAGACCTGGCAGACCAGAAAGACCTGGTATGATACATTCAGAGCACTCAATGAGAATAACATGCAGCCAAGAATACTATATCCAGCGAGGCTATCATTGAAAATAGAAGGAGAGATAAAAAGCTTCCAGGACAAACAAAAACGAAAACAATTTCTAAACACCAAACCAGCTCTACAGGAAATATTGAGATGGGTCCTCTAAGCAAAGACAGAGCCGACAAGTAGTAGACCAGAAAGGAACAGAGACAATATACGGTAAGAGTCACCTTACAGGCAAAACAGTGGCACTAAATTCATATCTCTCAATAGTTACCCTGAATATACATGGGCTAAATGCCCGAAGCAAAAGACACAGAGTATCAGAATGGATAAAACAACAAAACCCATCAATATGCTGCCTATAAGAAACTCATTTGAGACCCAAAGACACCTCCAGATTTAAAGTGAGGGGGTGGAAAACAATTTACTACGCTAATGGACATCAAAAGAAAACTGGGGTGGAAATCCTTATACCAGATCAATTAGATTTCAAGCCAAAGACTATAAAAAGATGAGGAAGGACACTATATCACACTCAAAGGGTCTGTCCAACAAGGAGATTTAACAATTTTAAATATCTATGCCCCTAAGATGGGAGCAGCCAACTATATAAACCAATTAATAACAAAATCGAAGAAACATAGTGACAAGAATACAGTAATAGTAGGGGACATAACATCCCCCTAACTGAAATGGACAGATCGTCCAAGCAAATGATCAACAAGGAAATAAAGGTCTTGAGCGACACACTGGACAGAGGGACATAACAGATAGATTCAGAACATTCCATCCCAAAGCAACAGAATACACATTCTTCTCCAGTGCACCTGGAACATTCTCCAGAATAGATCGCATCCTGGGTCATAAATCAGGTCTCAACCAGTATCAAAAGATTGGGATCTTTCCCTGCATACTTTCACACCACAATGCTCTGAAGCTAGAACTCCATCACAAGACGAAATTTGGAAAGAACCCAAATACCTGGAGACTAAAGAGCATCCTTCTAAAGAATGAATGGGTCAACCAGGAAATTAAAGAAGAATTGAAAAAATTCATGGAAGTAAATGATAATGAAAACATAACGGTTCAAAATCTGTGGGACACAGCAAAGCCAGTCCAGCAGAAAATATATAATGATACAAGCCTTTCTCAAGAAACAAGAAAGGCCTCAAATACGCAACCTAACCCTACACCTAAAGGACCTGGAGAAAGAACAACAAGGAAAGCCTAAACCCAGCAGGAGAAGAGAAATAGTAAAGATCAGAGCATAAATCAATGAAATAGAAACAACAACAACAAAAAAACCCACAAAAAACAATAGAACAAATCAACAAAACTAGGAGCTGGTTCTTTAAAAGAATGAATAAGATTGATAAGCCCCTGGCCAGACGTATAAAAAAGAGAAGAGAAAGGACCCAAATAAATAAAATCATGAATTAAGAAGGAGAGATCACAACCAACATCAAAGAAATACAAACAATTATAAAAACATTTTATGAGCAACTATACACCAGCAAATCTGACAATCTGGAAGAAATGGATGCATTCCTAGAGACATATAAACTACCACAACTGAACCAGGAAGAAAAAGAAAACCAGAAGAGACCCATAACCAGTAAGGAGATTGAAGCAGTCATCAAAAATCTCCAAACAAACAGCTTCCCAGGGGAATTCTACCAAACAGTTAAAGAAGAATTAATTCCTATTCTCCTGGAACGGCTCCAAAATACAGAAGTGGGAGGAAAACTTCCAAACTCATTTTATGAGGCCAGCATTACCTTGATGCCAAAACCAGACAAAGACCCCACAAAAAAGGAAAATTAGAGATCATATCCCTGATGAGAATGGATGCAAAAATTCTCACCAAAATACTAGCCAGTAGGATCCAACAGTACATTAAAAGGATTATTCAGCACGAATGGGATTCCTGGGATTTATTCCTGGACTGCAAGGTTGGTTCAACATCCGCAAATAAGTCAATGGGATACAATACATTAATAAAAGAAAGAACAAGACCTGTAAGACACTCCCAATATATGCTGAAAAGGCATTTGACAAAGTATAGCATAATTTCTTGATCAAAACTCTTCACACTATAGGGAGAGAGGGTACATACTTCAATATCATCAAAGCCATTTATGAAAAACTCACAGTGAATAACCTACTCAATTGGGAAAAACTGAGAACCATTCCCCTAAGCTCAGGAACACAGCAGGGATATCCATGATCACCCCCTGCTATTCAGAACAGTACTGGAAGTCCTAGCCTCAGCAATCAGACAACAAAAAGAAATAAAAGGCATCCAAAATGACAAAGAAGTCAAACTCTCACTCTTTGCCAATGATATGATACCTTATGTGGAAAACTCCAAGACTCCACTCCAAAACTGCTAGAACTCATTCAGGAATTCAGTAAAGTGGCAGGTATAAAATCAATGCACAGAAATCAGTTGCATTGCTATACACCAACAAAAAAAGGAGAAAAAGAGAAATTAAGGAATCAATCCCACTTATAATCACAACCAAAACCCTAAGATACTGGGAATAAATCTAACTAAAGAGGCAGAAAATCTGTACTCAGAAAACTACAGAATATTCATGAAAGAAGTTGAGGAAGCCACAAAGAAATGCAAAAATGTTCCATGCTCATGCATTTGAAGAACAAATATTGTGAAAATGTCTATGCTACCTAGAGCAATCTACACATTTATTGTAATCGCTATTAAAATACCATCAACTTTTTTCACAGAAATGGGACAAATAATCCTAAAATTTGTTTGGAACCAGAAAAGACCCCCAACAGCCAGAAGAATGTTGAAAAAGAAAACCAAAGTTGGTGGCAACACAATTCCAGATTTCAAGCTCTATTATAATGCTATAATCATCAAGACAGTATGCTACTGGCCCCAAAACAGACACATAGATCAGTGGAACAGAATAGAGAGCCCAGAAACAGATCCTCAACTTTATTGTCAACTAATCTTCGACAAAGCAGCAAAGAATGTCCAATGGAAAAAAGACAGCCTCTTGAACAAATGGTGTTGGGAAAATTGGACAGCCACATGCAGAGAAATGAAACCGGACCATTTCCTTACACCACACACAAAAATAGACTCAAACTGGATGAAGGACCTCGGTGTGAGAAAGGAATCCATCAATATCCTTGAGGACAACACAGGCAGCAACCTCTTTGACCTTAGCCACAGCAACTACTTCCTAGGAACATCACCAAAGGTAAGGGAAGCAAGGACAAAAATGAAGTGTTGGGACTTCAACAAGGTCAAAATCTTCTGCACAGCCAAGGAAACAGTTAACAAAACCAAAAGACGGGGCACCTGGGTGGCTCAGTGGGTTAAAGCCTCTGCCTCTGGCTTGGGTCACGATCTCAGGGTCCTGGGAACGAGCCCCGCATTGCGAGCTCTGCTCAGTGGAGAGCCTGCTTCCTCCTCTCTCTCTCTCTGCCTGCCTCTCTGCCTACTTGTGATCTCTGTCTGTCAAATAAATAAATGAAATCTTTAAAAAACAAACAAACAAACAAAAGGACAACTGACAGAATGGGAGAAGATATTTGCAAACGACGTTTCAGATAAAGGGCTAGTATCCAAAATCTGTAAAGAACTTATCAAAATCAAAACCCAAAGAACAAATAATCCAATCAAGAAATGGGCAGAAGACATGAACAGATATTTCTGCAAAGAAGACATCCAGATGGGAGTCAAGATGGCGGAGAAGTAGCAGGCTGACCTACTTCAGGTAGCGGGAGATCAGCTAAATAGCTTATCTAAAGATTGCAAACACCTACAAATCCAACGGGAGACTGAAGAGATGAAGAACAGCAATTCTAGAAACAGAAAATCAACCACTATCTGAAAGAACTCTACGGAAAGCGCTCAGGGAACAAAAGCTCCTGAAAGCAAACCCAGCAAACCCGAGCGGATTACTCAGCCCGGCCCTGGGTAAGGGCGGTGCAACTCCGCCTGGGGCAAAGACGCTTGAGAATCACTACAACAGGCCCCTCCCCCAGAAGATCAACGAGAAACCCAGCCAGGACCAAGTTCACCTACCAAGGAGTGCAGTTTCAATACCAAGGAGAGCGGCGGAATTCCAGAGGAGAAGAAAGCAAAGCACGGAACTCATGGCTTTCTCCCCATGATTCTTTAGCCTTGCAGTTAATTTTTTTTTTCTTTTTCAATTTTTTTTCTCTTCTTCTGCTAAATTTTTTTAACTTTTACCGTTTTCTTTTATAACGTTTTTTTAAATAGTTTATCTAATATATATATATATTTTTCTTTTTTATATTTTTTATCGGCTTTCTTTTTTTAATAGTTTCTCTTTTTTTTGTTCTTTCTGAGCCCCCTTTTATCCCCTTTCTCCCCCCTCATGATTTGGGATCTCTTCTGATTTGGCTAAAGCATATTTTCCTGGGGTTGTTGCCACCCTTTTAGTATTTTACTTGCTCCTTCATATACTCTTATCTGGACAAAATGACAAGGCGGAAAAATTCACAACAAAAAAAGAACAAGAAACAGTACCAAAGGCTAGGGACCTAATCAATACAGACATTGGTAATATGTCAGATATAGAGTTCAGAATGATGATTCTCAAGGTTCTAGCTGGGCTTGAAAAAGGCATGGAAGATATTAAAGCAACCCTCTCGGGAGATATAAAAGCCCTTTCTGGAGAAATACAAGAACAAAAATCTAACCAAGTTGAAATAAAAAAAAGCTATTAATGAGGTGCAATCAAAAATGGAGGCTCTCACTACTAGGATAAATGAGGCAGAAGAAAGAATTAGTGATATAGAAGACCAAATGACAGAGAATAAAGAAGCTGAGCAAAAGAGGGACAAACAGCTACTGGACCACGAGGGGAGAATTCGAGAGATAAGTGACACCATAAGATGAAACAACATTAGAATAATTGGGATTCCAGAAGAAGAGGAAACAGAGAGGGGAGCAGAAGGTATGTTGGAGAGAATTATTGGAGAGAATTTCCCCAATATGGCAAAGGGAACAAGCATCAAAATCCAGGAGGTTCAGAGAACCCCCCTCAAAATCAATAAGAATAGGTCCACACCCCGTCACCTAATAGTAAAATTGACAAGTCTTAGTGACAAAGAAAAGATCCTGAAAGCAGCCCGGGAAAAGAAGTCTGTAACGTATAATGGTAAAAATATTAGATTGGCAGCAGACTTATCCACAGAGACCTGGCAGGCCAGAAAGAGCTGGCATGATATATTCAGAGTACTAAATGAGAAAAACATGCAGCCAAGAATACTATATCCAGCTAGGCTATCATTGAAAATAGAAGGAGAGATTAAAAGCTTCCAGGACAAACAAAAACTGAAAGAATTTGCAAATACCAAACCAGCTCTACAGGAAATATTGAAAGGGGTCCTCTAAGCAAAGAGAGACCCTAAAAGTAGGAGATCAGAAAGAAACAGAGACAATATACAATAACAGTCACCTTACAGGCAATACAATGGCACTAAATTCATATCTCTCAATAGTTACCCTGAATGTGAATGGGCTAAGTGCCCCAATCAAAAGACACAGGGTATCAGAATGGATAAAAAAACAAAACCCATCTATATGTTGCCTACAAGAAACTCATCTTACACCCGAAGACACCTCCAGGTTTAAAGTGAGGGGGTGGAAAAGAATTTACCATGCTAATGGACATCAGAAGAAAGCAGGAGTGGCAATCCTTATATCAGACCAATTAGATTTTAAGCCAAAGACTATAATAAGAGATGAGGAAGGACACTATATCATACTCAAAGGAACTGTCCAACAAGAAGATCTAACAATTTTAAATATCTATGCCCCTAACATGGGAGCAGCCAACTATATAAACCAATTAATAACAAAATCAAAGAAACACATCGACAAGAATACAATAATAGTAGGGGAATTTAACACTCCCCTCACTGAAATGGACAGATTATCCAAGCAAAAGATCAACAAGGAAATAAAGGCCTTAAATGACACACTGGACCAGATGGACATCACAGATATATTCAGAACATTTCATCCCAAAGCAACAGAATACACATTCTTCTCTAGTGCACATGGAACATTCTCCAGAATAGATCTCATTCTTGGTCCTAAATCAAGTCTCAACCGGTATCAAAAGATTGGGATCATTCCCTGCATATTTTCAGACCACAATGCTCTGAAGCTAGAACTCAATCACAAGAGGAAATTTGGAAAGAACCCAAATACATGGAGACTAAACAGCATCCTTCTAAAGAATGAATGGGTCAACCAGGAAATTAAAGAAGAATTGAAAAAATTCATGGAGACAAATGATAATGAAAACACAACGGTTCAGAATCTGTGGGACACAACAAAGGCAGTCCTGAGAGGAAAATATATAGCGGTACAAGCCTTTCTCAAGAAACAAGAAAGGTCTCAGGTACACAACCTAACCCTACACCTAAAGGAGCTGGAGAAAGAACAAGAAAGAAACCCTAAACCCAGCAGGAGAAGAGAAATCATAAAGATCAGAGTAGAAATCAATGAAATAGAAACCAAAAAAACAATAGAACAAATCAACGAAACTAGGAGCTGGTTCTTTGAAAGAATTAATAAGATTCATAAACCCCTGGCCAGACTTATCAAAAAGAAAAGAGAAAGGACCCAAATAAATAAAATCATGAATGAAAGAGGAGAGATCACAACGAACACCAAAGAAATACAGACAATTATAAGAACATACTATGAGCAACTCTACGCCAACAAATTTGACAATCTGGAAGAAATGGATGCATTCCTAGAGACATATAAACTACCACAACTGAACCAGGAAGAAATGGAAAGCCTGAACAGACCCATAACCAGTAAGGAGATTGAAACAGTCATCAAAAATCTCCAAACAAACAAAAGCCCAGGGCCAGACGGCTTCCCGGGGGAATTCTACCAAACATTTAAAGAAGAACTAATTCCTATTCTCCTGAAACTGTTCCAAAAAATAGAAACAGAAGGAAAACTTCCAAACTCATTTTATGAGGCCAGCATCACCTTGATCCCAAAACCAGACAAGGATCCCATCAAAAAAGAAAACTACAGACCAATATCCTTGATGAACACAGATGCAAAAATTCTCACCAAAATACTAGCCAATAGGACTCAACAGGACATTAAAAGGATTATTCACCACGACCAAGGGGGATTTATTCCAGGGCTGCAAGGTTGGTTCAACATCCTCAAATCAATCAATGTGATACAGCACATTAATAAAAGAAAGAACAAGAACCATATGATACTCTCCATAGATGCTGAAAAAGCATTTGACAAAGTACAACATCCCTTCCTGATCAAAACTCTTCAAAGTGTAGGGATAGACGGCACATACCTCAATATTATCAAAGCCATCTATGAAAAACCCACCGCAAATATCATTCTCAATGGAGAAAAACTGAAAGCTTTTCCGCTAAGGTCAGGAACACGGCAGGGATGTCCGTTATCACCACTGCTATTCAACATAGTACTAGAAGTCCTAGCCTCAGCAATCAGACAACAAAAGGAAATTAAAGGCATCCAAATCGGCAAAGAAGAAGTCAAACTATCACTCTTCGCAGATGATATGATACTATATGTGGAAAACCCAAAAGACTCCACTCCAAAACTGCAAGAACTTGTACAGGAATTCAGTAAAGTGTCAGAATATAAAATCAATACACAGAAATCAGTTGCATTTCTCTACACCAACAACAAGACAGAAGAAAGAGGAATTAAGGAGTCTATCCCATTTAGAATTGCACCCAAAAGTATAAGATACCTAGGAATAAACCTAACCAAAGAGACTAAGAATCTATACTCAGAAAACTATAAAGTACTCAAGAAAGAAATTGAGGAAGACACAAAGAAATGGAAAAATGTTCCATGCCCCTGGATTGGAAGAATAAATATTGTGAAAATATCTATGCTACCTAAAGCAATCTACACATTTAATGCAATTCCTATCAAAGTACCATCCATTTTTTTCAAAGAAATGGAACAAATAATCCTAAAATTTATATGGAACCAGAAAAGACCTCGAATAGCCAAAGGAGTATTGAAAAAGAAAGCCAATGTTGGTGGCATCACAATTCTGGACTTCAAGCTCTATTACAAAGCTGTCATCATCAAGACAGCATGGTACTGGCCCAAAAACAGACACATAGATCAATGGAAGAGAATAGAGAGCCCAGAAATGGACCCTCAACTCTATGGTCAACTCATCTTCGACAAAGCAGGAAAGAATGTCCAATGGAAAAAAGACAGCCACTTCAATAAATGGTGTTGGGAAAATTGGACAGCCACATGCAGAAAAATGAAATTGGATCATTTCCTTACACCACACACGAGAATAGACTCAAAATGGATGAAGGATCTCAATGTGAGAAAGGAATCCATCAAAATCCTCGAGGAGAACACAGGCAGCAACCTCTTCGACCTCAGCCGCAGCAACATCTTCCTAGGAACATCACCAAAGGCAAGGGAAGCAATGGCAAAAATGAACTATTGGGATTTTATCAAGATCAAAAGCTTTTGCACAGCAAAGGAAACAGTTAACAAAACCAAAAGACAACTGACAGAATGGGAGAAGATATTTGCAAATGACATATCAGATAAAGGGCTAGTGTCCAAAATCTATAAAGAACTTAGCAAACTCAACACCCAAAGAACAAATAATCCAATCAAGAAATGGCAGAGGACATGAACAGACATTTCTGCAAAGAAGACATCCAGATGGCCAACAGACACATGAAAAAGTGCTCCATATCACTCGGCATCAGGGAAATACAAATCAAAACCACCATGAGATATCACCTCACACCAGTCAGAATGGCTAAAATTAACAAGTCAGGAAATGACAGATGCTGGCGAGGATGCGGAGAAAGGGGAACCCTCCTACACTGTTGGTGGGAATGCAAGCTGGTGCAACCACTCTGGAAAACAGCATGGAGGTTCCTCAAAATGTTGAAAATAGAACTACCCTATGACCCTGCAATTGCACTGCTGGGTATTTACCCTAAAGATACAAACATAGTGATCCGAAGGGGCACGTGCACCGGAATGTTTATAGCAGCAATGTCTACAATAGCCAAACTATGGAAAGAACCTAGATGTCCATCTACAGACGAATGGATAAAGAAGATGTGGTATATATACACAATGGAATACTATGCAGCCATCAAAAGAAATGAAATCTTGCCATTTGCGACGACGTGGATGGAACTAGAGGGTATCATGCTTAGCGAAATAAGTCAATCGGAGAAAGACAACTATCATATGATCCCCCTGATATGAGGGAGAGGAGATGCAACATGGGGGGTCCAGGGGTTAGGAGAAGAGTAAATGAAACAAGATGGGATGGGAGGGAGACAAACCATAAGTGACTCTTAATCTCACAAAACAAACTGAGGGTTGATTGGGGGAGTGGTTTGGGAGAGGGGGTGGGGTTATGGATATCGGGGAGGGTATGTGCTATGGTGAGTGTTGTGAAGTGTGTAAACCTGACGATTCGCAGACCTGTACACCTGGGGATAAAAATATATGTTTATAAAGCTGTAAAAAAAAAAAAAAAAAAAAAAAAGAAAGAAAGAAAGTACAATGCAAATTAAGTATTTCTAGAAGAACAATACTATCGCTGTCCCTAGATACTGAGAATCATTCCAAATTGATAACAGCCAATGAATTTTTCAATCATTTATTGGATGTTTGTTTTTACTGTACTGTATTTTAGTATGGCCTCAATGAGAAAATGATTTTTAAATTCACTTGATGCTAGCTACTCAACAAGTTATTTTCAAAATATTTTCTCTATTTAGTACCAGATAGAATTCCTGATTCGATGAATACATTTTGAAGAATTAAATGATTATGTAGAATCTATTTGTATTTGATTTCCAAAGCCCGCATCAAAACAAGGCTCAAACACCAGCAACATCCAGAAGACACCCCATGGCATGTTGGAGCCTTGTTCCCAACACTAGAACTACTTGTTACATTGTTGGAAGCAACTGGAACAAGTGTTCCCTCTGGTGGGGAGATGCTGAAATGTGGGAGAGACCTTGAAGCTCCAGAACAGGAAGGGTGGGGAAAAACTCAAGACCTCCTGCTCACGTTTACTAGGAACCTATCTGCTGTTTCTGTTTAAAAAAAAAAAAAAAAAAAGGGTATTTTTATTGAAGTTCATGTCTTTAACACTAGCAGAGTTCGTTCATTCCAGGAAAGTTTTTGTTTGTTTGTGTTTGTTTGCTTGCTCTGGAGGAGAATCTCCCACCAGGGGACAGACTTCTACATACAACACAAGCCCATGTGCACACCTGGTCACTGTCTAGCCCAAGTTGCCCCCTCGCTGGCAGCCTTCCCTGTAAAGACTGTGATGGGCCACAGAACAGCAGCCTCCTGCTCCTATCTCCTCTCTGCTCCTGCCACTGTGACATCACTGCAGTGGGGACATTCCCTCAGGTCAACAATAGTCACCAGGAGAAAAGAAAACAACGAGGCTTCTCCTAGCAGAGTTTCGAAAAACCTGGAAATTTCAAACAACTTGTGTTCTTCTTTGTGGCTTTG
This sequence comes from Lutra lutra, assembly GCF_902655055.1. Lineage (NCBI taxonomy): Eukaryota > Metazoa > Chordata > Mammalia > Carnivora > Mustelidae > Lutra > Lutra lutra. The sequence goes on along the minus strand of NC_062290.1, from coordinate 47,456,973 downwards.
TAATTGGAAGTAAAAGGGCCAGACAGAAACCACAAAGGAAAAGGAAGCAGCTGTGTGAATGGGCAGGAGAGGACCCTGAGGAGGGGGGGAGGAGGGGAGCTCATAGGAGGTTTCTACACTGAGGGAGGGAGAAGCACTGTGATTGGAGAGTGAAAGGATGGGATCTCGGAAGGCATTGAGGAAGGGGAAATGTGCTGTACCAGAACGTATAGAGTATGCGGACATAGGTACAGTGTATATGTATGCATATAACATTACTGTGTAACTAATTACATTCAATGGATAGGACACCCATTCCCAATGGGTATTTTTTTTTTTTCACAACAATATTTTGGAGGATCCGCCCTTTGCAGTCAGTTACAGGGGAAAGGCTACGAGAAGATCAATATTTAGGGAAAACATAAATTAATAGTGCCCGTCTGTTAAACTCTCACTCAATGGAAGATACTTGATGCTTTGAAATGGGCCACCTCATTATCACAACAGCTCTAGGAATATTTCCACCCCACTTTACATCTGGGGAAACTGAGCTGCAGAGCGTTCAAGTGAGGTTCTCATGATCAAACAACGAGGTGGAAGCAGAATCCAGATGCAGGGCACAGTCCTGTAGCCCATGGGATAAATTCCTGCCAGAGGTTCCTCTTGGAAAAATCTGAAACTTCCCTTCTACCACACTTCCTGTACATTATTCTTCCCTGGTTGCGTCCCACCTGCACTGGCTGCCCCATCTCTGTGCCCCTGACAGGCTCCCCTACTTCTTCTCAGCCTTAAATGTTAAAGGTTCTCTGAAGCTTTAGGGCATCTTCTCATTTCACACTCACGTGACATGGAAGGACTTTCAGTACCATGCCTCAATTTCCAAATATGCAAAGGAAATTGCGATTTAATGTCTCCAGGACATGCATTGTTGGAGAGTACAGACTCACCCCTGCATCTCCTGTGGGAAGTGTGCTGTCCCCTCTTCCTGACTTTCCTCCTTCAGGCTCCTGGTTAGATCCCCTTGGCCTCTAGCACTCTGAGAAGGTAGCCTCAGACTACTCTAGAGTGATTGTTTTCCCCCTCCCTCTGTTGGCAAAGCCAGCAGATTTCCCTCGGCTCTTCACAGGGGCAGTCTAGCGGTGATTCTGAAGGTACAACTCACAAACCGGTGGGCTGCACCAACTAGGGAGGACTGGACATTGTAACTGCCCAGTGGAAACACACAGAGGCTTCAGCCATGCTTCTGTAACCGCTCGAGTTCCTATCACTGCCTTCTTCTGGCGAGTGTGATTGCACGCTCCTTTTTCTCTTGGTACCAGCGCTGAGACTGGCCCTGGGACCTCAGCTGTGAGCGGATCTAAGAAGAGTTGTTTTTTTCCGTCTTCTTACAATTGGTGGTTGTTGGTTTGTTCTTGTTGCGGCAGCTGTGAGGTCAGGAAAACTGTTCCAACTGGTTCAGTGTTGAACCAGAAACCAGAGGATCCTGCAATACGGGAACATGTGAACAACTTCAGGCTGGACGGAGGCCCTTAGGGGCAATCCTGTCACAGACACATTTTACCCACTATACTGAGTAACTTAACTCAACACATTGTATGGCTGAAGCAGAAAGAGGAGTCCTTAGAAAGATGGAACTCATGGCTATGTGACTTAGTGTTGTAGGTCAAGAATATAATTTCCAGGTCCTTTTCCTGCTTTCCTCCTTTTTATCATTTCCCTTTCCTTATGTCTTCATTTGAATACAAAGAGATGGGTCGCCTGATTTTGACTCAGACTCCGTCCAAGGTAGTCACTGTTTCTTCTGTCTCAGATGGAGATGGCGCCTCTGGAAGCACATCTTCAAGCCTAGGGCAGGGCCCTCAAACCCGGGGAGGCTTCCCTACTCCCGTCACAGGTCCCACACAGGTTTCCAGGGTTCTGGCTGCCCCAGCAGGGATGGGTTCAGGCAGCAAACGGTGGCGCCCGGTGAGGAAGAAGGTGAAGGTCAGCTGCAGCATCTCATGGAGGACAGACTTGGGGTGGACCTCCTGGAACTGGCAGCCACGCACCTTTCCCAGAGGAGGTGTCCCTGGTTCAGGAGAAGGGACTGATGCTCCTCTTCTGTTCAGAAACAGCGGGTCCCCCTGTGAAGCTCCCCGGGGCCAGGAGGCAGCTCACAGACCAGAGCTGAGATGCTGCCCTGGGGATCCAGGAGGAGCCCCGCAGATGGCATGGGTGCTGGACCTGAGGGCTTCTGGTGGCCTGGCGGAACAGTGGGGGTGCCCTGGCCCATCATTCATCTTCAGTTCTTTCTATCCATGAGTCTTCAATAGAACAGGATAGTTTCCATTTGCAGAATGTTCCTGGTACACTTTTCATACCTTTTCATTTTTGTGTGCTTTTCTCTATATATGCTTTACATGGCTTAGAAGACATTAGAAGGCATCACCCATTTCAATTATTAGTTTATTTTTTCATGGAAGTTTAATTAGTCCAAAGAAAGTAAATCTCCCAGATCTATATTTTAACTAAAGTCACTAGCTTCTGTTCTGTTCCTCGCCTTTCCTCTGCTGCCAGTATGATTTCTCGTGAGTAATTCAGTCAAACAGCTGGTCCCTGTGGTCACAACCCTTCTACTTCCTGGCTTCATGGACCCTTTCCATGCACACTTTGCTATGATGCAATTCCTTGAAGCATTTCTCGGCTTTGAAATAGACTTTTAACCAATATTCGCTCTTACACTACTGCCTTAGGGCCATTCCACCTCTGTGTGCAGTGTGGTTCCTTTCTCCCTTAACCAGGGGAGGCTTGAGGCACGATTTCTCATTCTACGCTCTCTTCCCAGGCAACCGCTTCCTTCCCTGGGCTTTATGTGAATGGAATGTCTTGTAAATGGCAGAATCAAGGATCCATTTTATTTGTTTTGATTTGCTTTGTTTTGTGTTTTTAAAAGATTTTATTGATTTATATGACAAGAGAGAGAGACAGCAAGCACAAGCACGGGGAGTGTGAGAGGGAGATGCAGATTCCCAGCTGAATAGGGAACTCGACACAGGGCTTGATCCCACACCCCAGCATCATGACGGAAGCCTAAGGCAGACACTTAACCAACTCAACCACTCGGGTGCCCCTGAACGATCCATTTTGTAAAGAATATTCGCACTTGGATGTCTACCAGTGTAATGTAGAACGTATCTGGTGCCTTTCATTTTTTTCGTAACATGTCTGCTTCCTTTTCTATTTACAGAATTCATATTATCCCTTCTTCTCACTCTTCCCTTTAACATAACTGATATTAGTTCACTAAAATTATTATTCCCAGGTTAGTTTTTCTACAAAATCCAGGATACAGACACAGCATTGGATTTGTGAAGTCAGCCTTTCCCATGACGATAGCATGCAAAGTGACTTCCAGGACGCTGATGCGATTACTTCTAATATGAATATGAAATAACGAGTGAGAGAGTGCTACATTCTGTTCTTTCATCAGGTAATAATCAGACTTGTTTCCTGCTTCAATAAGAAACAAACGCAAGAAGTATTCTATAGAAACATTTAATTAACAGAAAATGAAGAATTTAATATACGTAAAACATATACAATACTCTTAACCACAAAGGGTAGGTACAACTAATATAATACAAAAAAAACCCTTAAATCTTATAAATAGTGAAATAAATAAATAACTAAATAGGCAGACCAGCATGGTCATCTGAAGGTAACAGGTGTTTGTAACATTGAGTTCAAGTTGCCTAATACTCCTAAATACATGTGACAAATTGATTCAGTTCATGTCATGATGACAGCAGAAATGAGAGTCTCTGACACTACAGACATATGAGAGTGTGATATTATTCTTCAGAGAGAATCATTTCCATGTTGAAACGGGTCTCACTTCCTGCTCCGCAATCTCTTATGCAAGACTGTTGATGCATACAAGGGTTTCATGATCTCTGCTCGGACCATCTCCCAGGCACAAGGGCTGTATTGCTTCTCTTGCAGATAGAGGGAGATTCTCTGGAAGTAGTTTCTCAGGATGGAGTCCCCATTCACCAGGGGTGTCTCTCCCACCCCCACCTCCTGCAGGGGACAGGCTTCCAGGCGGCCCAGCTGCTCAGAAAGTCCCGAGCACAATTCCCCCAGGAGGGTCGTGTTCCAAGGAGCTGGTGAGGCCTCTGTGCAGAAGAGGTGGAAGGTCTTCTGGTTCGTCATATGGATGGCAGAGAGGGCTTGAACCTTCTGCAGCTGTTTGCCATCAAACACCTCCTGGGGGAAGCCAAAGTCTTTTGTGTACTTGTCACAGGAGCTAGCAGACAGTCTCCTCATTGGTCGCAGGAGCATCAAGGCCCTCCAGTGCACCAGAACATGGTCTGAGGCAGGTCACATCCCAGAGAGCCGAGGGAGTGGCAGCTGAGCAACACAAGGGCCACCAAGAAGGAGCACGGCAGGGCCATCAGGGTATCCTGCAGATGCTGTTGTCCTGGATGGGGTGGGCACGTCTGGGACTGTGGCTCTAGGTTCTCTGAGCATCTTCTCTTGTGCATGAGGCTTAAGGAGGGGACATAGGAGTTTTCGATTTCTGAACATTTCCCTCACTTTCTACTTCTCTTTTTGCTTTCCTTTCTACACTTTCTACTTGGGTTTGGAGCATGGGTTTCTCAACCATGTATTTTTTCTTTAAGTATTATCCTTGCTCCAGAATCTTTTGGATGTTTTTTAAATGCAACTTCCAAGAAAACATAATAGCACGGAGACACAGTATATATCTTAATATCTTGTATATTTGTCTGTGTTTTAAGATAAAAAAAGTGTAACGTTTATCCAATTCAGGGTCCAGAATGACTACATATTTTCAGTTAATAGTTATATTTTAAAGCTATTGATGCTTAAGTATGTTAAGTAAATTTGATGAGTGACTTACAATTTCTTTACATGTATACAGTGTTGTATATGGAGTCCATACGCAAATTAAGTATTTCTAAAAGGACGTAATGATTTCAGTGTACCTGAACATTTCCAATCAATCCAGTTTGCTAAATGCAACTGAAAAGTGGTATTATTTACTTAACATGGGTTTTCAGTGTATGGAATTTGAATGTTACCTCATATGACAAAATCATTTTTTTAAGGTTTTTATTTATTTATTTGACAGACATAGATACAGAGAGAGCACAAGTAGACAGAGCAACAGGCAGACAGTGAGGGAGAAGCAGGCTCCCAAGAAGCAGGGAGCCTGATGCAAGGCTCCATCCCAGCACCCTGGGATCATGGCCTGAGCTGAAAGCGACCACCCAACTGACTGAGCCACCCAGGCACCATGACAACATCATCTTTATCTTCCCCTGCTACTACGTACTCTGGAAGGTATTGTCAAAATGCTTTTTCTGTTTAACACTAGATAACTACTGAGGTGTTGAATGAGTTTTGTAGAGCTAACTCATAAAATTTAATGTATTTGTGTTTTCATTTCCAAAGCCTGCATCACAACAGGCCTCAGACATCAGCAATGGCCGCAAGACACCACTGGCAGCTCAGCAGTAAGAAAGATCACCTGTCCAGGTAAGACTCTGAGACCCAGGAAATGATGGAGAGAACCTCCTCCAATCCTAAGGGATTCCTGTTCTTCCGAGATTTGTCACACTGACCTTGCAGACACTTTGTGTCCTCCAAGAATTCTGTGCCATTGCTTCTTATGTAATATCCAAGAAACCCCAATGAATGACAATGAATACCTAGGTTTTGTTAGAGCGCTCCAAGGCATTACAAGTGCCCCCAGCAGGAAGCCTGGTTCCCTTCTGGGAAGAGGAGGTGTCCAGGTTCTAATTCCAGATGACTGGATTTTCCCAGCAGCACCTCACTGACAAGGTAGTTATCACATCTACTAAGCTCTTTCCTCTGGAGTGACTGAGTGTCCTCCACCTGGGCTCTCCTGGGCTCACTCCTGAGGACAGGCTCACCATGACCTGAGGACTCAAGATTCCCCTACTGTGCGGGGGCTGGTTTCCTTGTTAGCATAGCACTTAATGCCCCGAGTTCCTTGCCCTTGCCCCTTGCCCCTGCAGTGTTTATGTCCGGGACCCTCTCAGTGCTCACCTCCTCCTCTCCTGACCAGGAAACAAAGGTGTCAACAGCCCCCAGGTGCTGAGGGTCCTCGTTTGTTTTCTCCAAGTAGAGGAAAGACCGATTATAATCCTTTCACCTTGAATAAGGGAATACAATTATTTTGCCACCACGATGCTTAATTTCCCAGTTTTTCATTTTTTTAAAAGTAAGCTCCACACACAGGGTGGACCCTAAAATGGGGCTTGAATTCAGTCTGACATCAAGCCCTGAAGGGAGAGTAAGAATCAGATCCTCAACCATATGAGCCACCCAGGATCCCCTATGGTTCAAATTTTCCAGAAACTAGGGAACACTTGTTACGTCCAAAATTTCTGAGCCGAGCACAGGGAATTCACTGACTGGGTCTCTCAGGAGAAACTTCCAGCACAGAAACGGATGACTTTCACTAGCTCATTCAGACTGTGTGTTTCTAGTAGGCAGCTTCATCTGGCCATCTGTCTTGTGCTCAGAATGCAGGGGGGGTGAGGCTCAGGCTATGATGTCAGGCACACACTTCCTTGTTTCCTTTCCTTATACACGGTGTTGCCTTTTCAATTTAAGTAACAACAACAAAGAGTATTTGAATAACTTAATATTTCCACATGCTTTACGGGACATGCTCTCGCTTGCTGGTCCTGATCATATTTTACGTCATCGTGAGGATCACACAGAAGGGAGGAAGAGGATGGGCAAGGGGCTGCCCTGGGTTTCTCTTTCATTTTTAAGACATCAGTTTTTCTGTTTCTCATGTCAACTTTCCTCGAAAGCAAAACATGGCAGCTGTGTGTGTGTGTGTGTGTGGGGGGAAGACAACTGTTCTGTCTGAATGTGACCAAAGTGAAAGAGTGGCCTGTCCGCTGAGAAAATGGCAGAGTGTACGTCAGCCAAATTTGATGCAGAAACACTGGGGACAAGCAGCTCTGGCAGACGGGGAGAATGAAGGCTGTCCTGAGTTACTGCAAGTCAGGAAAGTGTCTGCCTCGGCCAGAGGATCCCACAAGACCAACTCTTGGGTCCCCATGAGGCCTTCAGCTCTACAAGAGGAGCCACCTCGTTTTCCTTTCGTTCAATCCACATGTACTCGGCTCTGAGGAGAGATGAGAGGAGTCACACCAATCAGCTCACAAGAGATTGGCGACCAGGACTCAGCTGCTCACCCTCTCTGGAAGGAGACAGGATCCTTGCCCTGCCTGAGAGCTCCGCCTACCTGATAAGTCCACTCAGACCCGGAAAATGTTGCCAGAGAAATCCAATATGAAGACAAGGGGAACGGAAAGATCCTACATGATTCTGCTCTGCACCTGGATTACAATAATGATGAGGATCTTTTAAATGAAAACACTAAAGCTGATTGGAGTCTAACCCTTCTGAGATCCTTGAAACCATTATGTTTGTCTTGTCAGTAATCCCATTGGATTCCTCTGCTCTCTGTAGCTGTTTGGGGAGAAACAGAAACCCGGTGTTAGAATTATTCAGATCGAACAAATATCCAAGGTAGAACACAAAGGAGTTGTGAGATAATGGCTGGCTGAAAGCAGCTGTTAAAGATGTGAGGAGTAGAAGTGGACAGAGGATTCAAGAACCAGGAGATGCCATGGCATGAATCAGTCAGATGGAGAGGTTGAGGGATCAAGGATTCTAGATGGCACTGTAGATGCCAAAGGCTTGTTGAGTGTGGTTGTGTATGGCAACTGGGGGTATGGGAGGAGTCAAATGCATGAGTGATTTGAAGTTCCTAAGACAAGTTGTCAGGATCCCTTTTAAATACTCATGAGAGTGGGGAGGAGTCAAGATGGCAGAGAAGTAACAGGCTGAGATGACATCAGGTAGCAGGAGATCAGCTAGATAGTTTATCACACCATTCCGAACAGCTACACTCTAACAGAAGTTCGAAGAGAAGAAGAGCAGCAGTTGTGGAAACAGAAAATTGACCACTTTCTGAAAGGTGGGACCTGCGGAGAAGTGAATCCAAAGCGATGGGAAGATAGAGTGCAGGGGCATGGTCTGGATCCCCGCAAGCAGTGGAGCAATGGAGCACAAAATCAGAACTTTTAAATGTCTGTTCCACTGAGGGACATCGCTCCAGAGGGTAAGCTGGGGTGAAGCCCATGCGGGGATAGCGTGGTCTCACATCCTGCGAGGTCACAGATGGTTCGGGGGTGTTTGAGTGTCACAGAGCTCCCAGGTATTAGAGCGGGGAGCCAGTTACAGAGACTGAGCTGAGGAATAAGTTCTCAACTCAGACTTACCTTAAGCTGTGATCCGTGGCATAGGCAGGCCCCTGCTCTGTGAGCAGGGACCCCACAAATTCCTGGGAGCCCCCCCCCCCCCCGGAAGTGTGCAGTGATCTGCTGGGTTTGGAGACTCCAGGCGGGACTGTGTGCCAGAGACCCTTGGTGACAGGCTGGGGGAGCTCAAAGTGTGGCTAGAGGCCAGGGAGATGGGAGTGATTGAACACTTTTCTCCAAGGGTGCACTGAGGATGGGGCCCCGAGCTCTCGGCTCCTCTGGTCCAGAGATTCAGAGGCCACCATTTTCATGCCATCCTCCTGAACTCTATGGAAAGTGTTCGGGGAACAAAAGCTCCAAAGGGGAACCCCAGTGGATTACTTAGCCCAGCCCATGATAAGGGCGGTGCAATTCCGCTCGGGCAAAGACACTTGAGAATCACTACAACAGGCCCATCCCCCAGAAGATCAGCAAGAAATTCAGCCAAGGACAAGTTCACTTACCAAGGAGAACAGTGGAATTCCAGAGGAGGAACATGCAAAGCATGGAATTCATGGCTCTCTCCCCATGATTCTTTAGTATTGTAAAGTTAATTAAGTTCCCTTTAGTTTTATGTTTTTGTTAAGTTACAATTTTTTTAACCTTTACTCTTTCCTCTCTAAACTTTTTAACAGGTTTATCTTAACAATACCTTAAATTTGAAAATCTTTGTTGAACCTTCATCATTAAACTCATATTTTATCCTTCTTTACATCTATCTTTATTGTTTGTATACACTTAGGGTTTTTCCTTTAAAAATTTTTGGGATAAAACTTCTTCTAATAGCTCAAAGTAAACCCTAAATCTAGCACAGGTCTTTCTTCTAGTCTCCAGCCTGAGCAAATTCTTTCTCCTTATCATATCAACTCCTTTCTTAGAAATTTTTTTTAAAAACTTTCATCTTTATAGTCATATTCCATCACTACTTCATCGTGTTGACCCTTTGTGTGTGTGTGTGTGTGTGTATTTTTTTCATTCTTTAAAATTTTGGAGATAGTTTCTTTTTAGAGACTAACATATTCCAAAAATTAAGTGGATGACTCTGTAATAGTCACCAATCATATATATATATATATATATACACACAAAATACACAAATATTCTTTTTTTTTAAGTGTTAATTATTTTATAATCATTTTATAAACATACATTTTTATCCCCAGGGGTACAGGTCTGAGAATCGCCAGGTTTACACACTTCACAGCACTCACCATAGCACATACCCTCCCCAATATCCATAACCCCAACCCCCTCTCTCAACCCCCTCCCCCCATCAACCCTCAGTTAGTTTTGTGAGATAAGAGTCACTTATGCTTTGTCTCCCTCCCATCCCATCTTGTTTCATTTACTCTTCTCCTACCCCCTCAACCCCCCATGTTGCATCTCCTCTCCTCATATCAGGGAGATCATATGATAGTTGTCTTTCTCCAATTGACATATTTCGTTAAGCATGATACCCTCTAGTTCCATCCACGTCGTCGCAAATGGCAAGATTTCATTTCTTTTGATGGCTGCATAGTATTCCATTGTGTATATGTACCACATCTTCTTTATCCATTCGTCTGTTGATGGACATCTAGGTTCTTTCCATAGTTTGGCTATTGTAGACATTGCTGCTATAAACATTCGGGTGCACGTGCCCCTTCGGATCACTACGTTTGTATCTTTAGGGTAAATACCCAGCAGTGCAATTGCTGGGTCATAGGGTAGTTCTATTTTCAACATTTTGAGGAACCTCCATGCTGTTTTCCAGAGTGGTTGCACCAGCTTGCATTCCCACCAACAGTGTAGGAGGGTTCCCCTTTCTCCGCATCCTCGCCAGCATCTGTCATTTCCTGACTTGTTAATTTTAGCCATTCTGACTGGTGTGAGGTGATATCTCATGGTGGTTTTGATTTGTATTTCCCTGATGCCGAGTGATATGGAGCACTTTTTCATGTGTCTGTTGGCCATCTGGATGTCTTCTTTGCAGAAATGTCTGTTCATGTCCTCTGCCATTTCTTGATTGGATTATTTGTTCTTTGGGTGTTGAGTTTGCTAAGTTCTTTATAGATTTTGGACACTAGCCCTTTATCTGATATGTCATTTGCAAATATCTTCTCCCATTCTGTCAGTTGTCTTTTGGTTTTGTTAACTGTTTCCTTTGCTGTGCAAAAGCTTTTGATCTTGATAAAATCCCAATAGTTCATTTTTGCCCTTGCTTCCCTTGCCTTTGGTGATGTTCCTAGGAAGATGTTGCTGCGGCTGAGGTCGAAGAGGTTGCTGCCTGTGTTCTCCTCAAGGATTTTGATGGATTCCTTTCTCACATTGAGATCCTTCATCCATTTTGAGTCTATTTTCGTGTGTGGTGTAAGGAAATGATCCAATTTCATTTTTCTGCATGTGGCTGTCCAATTTTCCCAACACCATTTATTGAAGAGGCTGTCTTTTTTCCATTGGACATTCTTTCCTGCTTTGTCGAAGATGAGTTGACCATAGAGTTGAGGGTCCATTTCTGGGCTCTCTATTCTCTTCCATTGATCTATGTGTCTGTTTTTGTGCCAGTACCATGCTGTCTTGATGATGACAGCTTTGTAATAGAGCTTGAAGTCCAGAATTGTGATGCCACCAACATTGGCTTTCTTTTTCAATATTCCTTTGGCTATTCGAGGTCTTTTCTGGTTCCATATGAATTTTAGGATTATTTGTTCCATTTCTTTGAAAAAAATGGATGGTACTTTGATAGGAATTGCATTAAATGTGTACATTGCTTTAGGTAGCATAGATATTTTCACAATATTTATTCTTCCAATCCAGGAGCATGGAACATTTATCCATTTCTTTGTGTCTTCCTCAATTTCTTTCTTGAGTACTTTATAGTTTTCTGTGTATAGATTCTTAGTCTCTTTGGTTAGGTTTATTCCTAGGTATCTTATACTTTTGGGTGCAATTGTAAATGGGATGGACTCCTTAATTTCTCTTTCTTCTGTCTTGTTGTTGGTGTAGAGAAATGCAACTGATTTCTGTGCATTGATTTTATATTCTTTCACTTTACTGAATTCCTGTACAAGTTCTTGCAGTTTTGGAGTCTTTTGGGTTTTCCACATATAGTATCACATCATCTGCGAAGAGTGATAGTTTGACTTCTTCTTTGCTGATTTGGATGCCTTTAATTTCCTTTTGTTGTCTGATTGCTGAGGCTAGGACTTCTAGTACTATGTTGAATAGCAGTGGTGATAACGGACATCCCTGCCGTGTTCCTGACCTTAGCGGAAAAGCTTTCAGTTTTTCTCCATTGAGAATGATATTTGCGGTGGGTTTTTCATAGATGGCTTTGATAATATTGAGGTATGTGCCGTCTATCCCTACACTTTGAAGAGTTTTGATCAGGAAGGGATGTTGTACTTTGTCAAATGCTTTTTCAGCATCTATGGAGAGTATCATATGGTTCTTGTTCTTTCTTTTATTAATGTGCTGTATCACATTGATTGATTTGAGGATGTTGAACCAACCTTGCAGCCCTGGAATAAATCCCCCTTGGTCGTGGTGAATAATCCTTTTAATGTCCTGTTGAGTCCTATTGGCTAGTATTTTGGTGAGAATTTTTGCATCTGTGTTCATCAAGGATATTGGTCTGTAGTTTTCTTTTTTGATGGGATCCTTGTCTGGTTTTGGGATCAAGGTGATGCTGGCCTCATAAAATGAGTTTGGAAGTTTTCCTTCTGTTTCTATTTTTTGGAACAGTTTCAGGAGAATAGGAATTAGTTCTTCTTTAAATGTTTGGTAGAATTCCCCCGGGAAGCCGTCTGGCCCTGGGCTTTTGTTTGTTTGGAGATTTTTGATGACTGTTTCAATCTCCTTACTGGTTATGGGTCTGTTCAGGCTTTCCATTTCTTCCTGGTTCAGTTGTGGTAGTTTATATGTCTCTAGGAATGCATCCATTTCTTCCAGATTGTCAAATTTGTTGGCGTAGAGTTGCTCATAGTATGTTCTTATAATTGTCTGTATTTCTTTGGTGTTCGTTGTGATCTCTCCTCTTTCATTCATGATTTTATTTATTTGGGTCCTTTCTCTTTTCTTTTTGATAAGTCTGGCCAGGGGTTTATGAATCTTATTAATTCTTTCAAAGAACCAGCTCCTAGTTTCGTTGATTTGTTCTATTGTTTTTTTGGTTTCTATTTCATTGATTTCTACTCTGATCTTTATGATTTCTCTTCTCCTGCTGGGTTTAGGGTTTCTTTCTTGTTCTTTCTCCAGCTCCTTTAGGTGTAGGGTTAGGTTGTGTACCTGAGACCTTTCTTGTTTCTTGAGAAAGGCTTGTACCGCTATATATTTTCCTCTCAGGACTGCCTTTGTTGTGTCCCACAGATTCTGAACCATTGTGTTTTCATTATCATTTGTCTCCATGAATTTTTTCAATTCTTCTTTAATTTCCTGGTTGACCCATTCATTCTTTAGAAGGATGCTGTTTAGTCTCCATGTATTTGGGTTCTTTCCAAATTTCCTCTTGTGATTGAGTTCTAGCTTCAGAGCATTGTGGTCTGAAAATATGCAGGGAATGATCCCAATCTTTTGATACCGGTTGAGACTTGATTTAGGACCAAGAATGAGATCTATTCTGGAGAATGTTCCATGTGCACTAGAGAAGAATGTGTATTCTGTTGCTTTGGGATGAAATGTTCTGAATATATCTGTGATGTCCATCTGGTCCAGTGTGTCATTTAAGGCCTTTATTTCCTTGTTGATCTTTTGCTTGGATAATCTGTCCATTTCAGTGAGGGGAGTGTTAAATTCCCCTACTATTATTGTATTCTTGTCGATGTGTTTCTTTGATTTTGTTATTAATTGGTTTATATAGTTGGCTGCTCCCATGTTAGGGGCATAGATATTTAAAATTGTTAGATCTTCTTGTTGGACAGTTCCTTTGAGTATGATATAGTGTCCTTCCTCATCTCTTATTATAGTCTTTGGCTTAAAATCTAATTGGTCTGATATAAGGATTGCCACTCCTGCTTTCTTCTGATGTCCATTAGCATGGTAAATTCTTTTCCACCCCCTCACTTTAAACCTGGAGGTGTCTTCGGGTGTAAGATGAGTTTCTTGTAGGCAACATATAGATGGGTTTTGTTTTTTTATCCATTCTGATACCCTGTGTCTTTTGATTGGGGCACTTAGCCCATTCACATTCAGGGTAACTATTGAGAGATATGAATTTAGTGCCATTGTATTGCCTGTAAGGTGACTGTTATTGTATATTGTCTCTGTTTCTTTCTGATCTCCTACTTTTAGGGTCTCTCTTTGCTTAGAGGACCCCTTTCAATATTTCCTGTAGAGCTGGTTTGGTATTTGCAAATTCTTTCAGTTTTTGTTTGTCCTGGAAGCTTTTAATCTCTCCTTCTATTTTCAATGATAGCCTAGCTGGATATAGTATTCTTGGCTGCATGTTTTTCTCATTTAGTACTCTGAATATATCATGCCAGCTCTTTCTGGCCTGCCAGGTCTCTGTGGATAAGTCTGCTGCCAATCTAATATTTTTACCATTATACGTTACAGACTTCTTTTCCCGGGCTGCTTTCAGGATCTTTTCTTTGTCACTAAGACTTGTCAATTTTACTATTAGGTGACGGGGTGTGGACCTATTCTTATTGATTTTGAGGGGGGTTCGCTGAACCTCCTGGATTTTGATGCTTTTTCCCTTTGCCATATTGGGGAAATTCTCTCCAATAATTCTCTCCAACACACCTTCTGCTCCCCTCTCTGTTTCCTCTTCTTCTGGAATCCCACTTATTCTAATGTTGTTTCATCTTATGGTGTCACTTATCTCTTGAATTCTCCCCTCGTGGTCCAGTAGCTGTTTGTCCCTCTTTTGCTCAGCTTCTTTATTCTCTGTCATGTGGTCTTCTATATCACTAATTCTTTCTTCTGCCTCATTTATCCTAGTAGTGAGAGCCTCCATTTTTTTTTAAAGATTTTTTTTTTATTTATTTATTTGACAGAGAGAGATCACAAGTAGACGGAGAGGAAGGCAGAGAGAGAGAGAGAGAGAGAGAGTGAAGCAGGCTTCTTGCTGATTAGAGAGCCCGATGTGGGACTCGATCCCAGGACCCTGAGATCATGACCTGAGCCGAAGGCAGCGGCTTAACCCACTGAGCCACCCAGGTGCCCCGAGAGCCTCCATTTTTGATTGCACCTCATTAATAGCTTTTTTTTTAATTTCAACTTGGTTAGATTTTAGTTCTTGTATTTCTCCAGAAAGGGCTTTTATATCTCCCGAGAGGGTTGCTTTAATATCTTCCATGCCTTTTTCAAGCCTGGCTAGAACCTTGAGAATCGTCATTCTGAACTCTATATCTGACATATTACCAATGTCTGTATTGATTAGGTCCCTAGCCTTTGGTACTGTTTCTTGTTCTTTTTTTTGTTGTGAATTTTTCCGCCTTGTCATTTTGTCCAGATAAGAGTTTATGAAGGAGCAAGTCAAATATTAAAAGGGTGGCAACAACCCCAGGAAAATATGCTTTAGCCAAATCAGAAGAGATCCCAAATTGTGAGGGGGGAGAAAGGGGACAAAAAGGGGTTCAGAAAGAAGAAAAAAAGAAACTATTAAAAAAAGAAAGCTGATAAAGAAAAAATATAAAAAGAGGGAAAAAATATATATCTTAGATAAACTATTTAAAAAACGTTAAAAAAGAAAACGGTAAAAGTTAAAAAAAATTAGCAGAAGAAGCGAAAAAGAAAAAATAATTGAAAAAGAAAAAAAAATTAAATTAACTGCAAGGCTAAAAAATCATGGGGAGAAAGCCATGAGTTCTGTGCTTTGCTTTCTTCTCCTTGGAATTCCGCCGCTCTCCTTGGTATTGAAACTGCACTCCTTGGTAGGTGAACTTGGTCCTGGCTGGGTTTCCCATTGATCTTCCGGGGGAGGGGCCTGTTGTAGTGATTCTCAAGCGTCTTTGCCCCAGGCGGAGTAGCACCGCCCTTACCCGGGGCCGGGCTGAGTAATACCCTCAGGTTTGCTGGGTTTGCTTTTGGGAGCTTTTGTTCCCTGAGCGCTTTCTTTTGTTCCCTGAGCGCTTTCCGTAGAGTTCCAGAGGACGGGAATGAAGATGGCGGCCTCACGGTCTCCGGCCTGGAGGAGCCGAGAGCTCGGGGCCCCACTCCTCAGTGCGCCCTCAGAAAATAGCACCCAATGACTCCCGTCACCCTGGCCTCCAGCCGCGCTCCGAGCAACCAAGCCTGCGACCGGTTCAAGGCAACCCCGAGCTCAGAGTCACTCCTCGGCTCTGTCTCTGTAGCCGGCTTCCCCGTTCTAATACCGGTAAGCTCTGCGACACTCAGACACCCCCAATCCTTCTGCGACCCTGCGGGACCTGAGGCCGCGCTGACCCCGCGTGGGCTTCACCCCAGTTAAGCCTCTGGAGCGATGTCCCTCAGCGGAACAGACTTTTAAAAGTCCTGATTTTGCTCCGTTGCTCCACCGCTCGCCGGGAGCCGGGGCCCCCCCCACCGATCTATCTTCCCGTCGCTTTGGATTCACTACTCCGCCAGTCATACCTTTCAGATAGTGGTTGATTTTCTGTTTCTAGAATTGCTGTTCTTCTTCTCTTCAATCTCCCGTTGGATTTGTAGTTGTTTGCAATCTTTAGATAAGCTATTTAGCTGATCTCCCGCTACCCGAAGTAGTCTCAGCCTGCTACTTCTCCGCCATCTTGACTCCTCCCCCAACACAAATATTTCTTAAATATTTTTTCTTTATTTAATTTTTTTTTCTGACCTTTTTTTTACCCCATTTCTCCCCCCCCCCCACGTTTTGGGTCTCTTCTGATTTGGTTAGAGCACATTTTCCTGATGTCCTTGCCACCCTTTTAGTATTTTATTCGCTCCTTCATATATTCTTATCTGGATAAAAAGAAAGGTGGAAAATTCACTGAAAAAAAAATAACAAGAGGCCGTAACGAAGCCTAGGGACCTAATCAATACAGACATTGTTAACATGTCAGATCTAGAGTTCAGAATGATGATTGTCAAGGTGCCAACTGGGCTCCAAAAAGGCATGGAAGATATTAGAGAAACACTGTCTGGAGAAATGAAAGCCCTTTCTGGAGAAAAAAACGAACTAACATCTAACCAAGTTGAAATTTAAAAAGCTATTAATGAGGTGCAATCAGAAATAGAGGTTCGTACTGGTAGGATAAATGAGGCAGAAGAGAGAATTAGTGATAAAGAACCAAATGACAGAGAAGAAAGAAACTGAGCCAAAGAGAGACAAACAACGACTAGACCACAAGGGGAGAATTCGAGAGGTAAGTGATACCATAAGACAAAACAACATTAGAATAATTGGGACTCCAGAAGGAGATGAAAGAGAGAGGGGAGCAGAAGGTGTATTGGAGAGAATTATTGTAGAGAATTTCCCTAATATGGCAAAGGAAACAAGCACCAAAATCCAGGAAGCACAGAGAACTTCCCTCAAAATCAATAAGAATAGGTCCACACCCCATCAGCTCATAGTAAAATTTATAAGTCTTAGTGACAAAGAGAAAATCCTGAAAGCAGCAAGGGAGAGGAAGTCTGTAACGTACAATGGTAAAACTATTAGATGGGCAGCAGACTTATCCACAGAGACCTGGCAGGCCAGAAAGAACTGGTGTGATATATTCAGAGCACTCAATGAGAATAACATGCAGCCAAGAATACTATATCCAGCGAGGCTATCATTGAAAATAGAAGGAGAGATAAAAAGCTTCCAGGACAAACAAAAACGAAAACAATTTCTAAACACCAAACCAGCTCTACAGGAAATATTGACGGGGTCCACTAAGGTAAGACAGAGCCAACAAGTAGTAGACCAGAAAGGAACAGAGACAATATACGGTAAGAGTCACCTTACAGGCGATACAGTGGCACTAAATTCATATCTCTCAATAGTTACCCGGAATGTAAATGGGCCAAGAACCCCAAGCAGAAGACACAGAGTATCAGAATGGATAAAACAACAAAACCCATCACTATGCTGCCTACAAGAAACTCATTTGAGACCCAAAGACACCTCCAGATTTAAAGTGAGGGGGTGGAAAACAATTTACCATGCTAATGGACATCCAAAGAAAACTGGGGTGGAAATCCTTATATCAGATCAATTAGATTTCAAGACAAAGATTCTAATAAGAGATGAGGAAGGACACTATATCATACTCAAAGGGTCTGTCCAACAAGAAGATCTAACAATTGTAAGTATCTATGCCCCTAACACGGGAGCAGCCAATTATATAAATCAATCCAAAGCAATCTCAAAGAAACACATCGACAAGAATACAATCATAGTAGGGGACGTAACAGCCCCCTCCCTGAAATGGAAAGATCATCCAAGCAAAAGATCCACAAGGAAATAAAGGCCTTGAGTGACACACTGGACAGAGGGACATAACAGATAGATTCAGAACATTCCATCCCAAAGCAACAGAATACACATTCTTCTCCAGGGCACCTGGAACATTCTCCAGAATAGATCGCATCCTGGGTCCTAAATCAGGTCTCCACCAGTATCAAAAGATTGGGATCCTTCCCTGCATACTTTCACACCACAATGCTCTGAAGCTAGTACTCCATCACAAGACGACATTTGCAAAGAACCCAAATACCTGGAGACCAAAGAGCATCCGTCTAAAGAGTGAATGGGTCAACCAGGAAATTAAAGAAGAATTGAAAAAATTCATGGAAACAGATGATAATGCAAACACAATGCTTCAAAATCTGTGGGACACAGCAAAGCCAGTCCTGAGCAGAAAATATACAGCGATACAAGCCTTTCTCAAGAAACAAGAAAGGCCTCAAATACACAACCTAACCCTACACCGAAAGGACCTGGAGAAAGAACAACGAGGAAAGCCTAAACCCAGCAGAAGAGAGAAAGTAAAGATCAGAACAGAAATCAATTAAAACAGAAACCAACGCCCCCCACACACAAAAAAAACCAACAACAATAGAACACATCAACAAAACTAGGAGCTGGTCCTTTGAAAGAATGAATAAGATTGATAAGCCCCTGGCCAGACTTATCAAAAAGAAAAGAGAAAGGAGACCCAAATAAATAAAATCATGAATTAACAAGGAGAGATCACACCCAACACCAAAGAAATACAAACAATTATAACAACATATTGTGAGCAAGTATACGCCAGCAAATTTGACAGTCTGGGAGAAGTGGATGCATTTCTAGAGACGTGTAAACTACCACAACTGAACCAGGAAAAAAGAGAAAACCTGAACAGACCCATAACCAGTAAGGAGATTGAAACAGTCATCAAAATATCTCCAAACAAACAAGAGCCCAGGGCCAGACGGCTTCCCAGGGGAATTCTACCAAACATTTAAAGAAGAATTAATTCCTATTCCCCTGAAATTGATCCAAAAAATAGAAATGGAGAGAAAACTTCCAAACTCATTTTATGAGGCCAGCATTACCTTGATCCCAAAACCAGACAAGGTTCCTATCAGAAAAGAGAATTACAGACCAATATCCTTGATGAACACAGACGTGAAAATTCTCACCAAAACACTATCCAAAAGGATCCAACGGTACATTAAAAGGATGATTCACCACGACCAAGCGGGATTTATTCCAGGGCTGCAAGGTTGGTTCAACATGCACAAATCAATCAATGGGATACGATACATTAATAAAAGAAAGAACAAGAACCATATGATATTCTCAATAGATGCTGAAAAAGCACTGGACAAAGTACAGCACCCTTTCCTGTTCAAAACTCTTCAAAGTGTAGGGATAGAGGGTACATACCTCAATATCATCAAAGCCCACCATGAAAAACCCACTGCAAACATCATTCTCAGTGGAGAAAAACTGAGAGTTTTTCCACTAAGGTCAGGGAACACGGCAGGGATGTCCATTACCACCACTGCTCTTGAACATAGTACTAGAAGTCCTGGCCTCAGCAATCAGGCAACAAAAAGAAATTAAAGGCATCCAAATCAGCAGAGAAGAAGGCAAACTGTCACTCTTTGCAGATGATATGATACGATATGTGGAAAACCCAGCAGACACCACTCCAAATCTGCTGGAATTTGGATAGGAACTCAGTAAAGCGTGGGGATATAAAAACAATGCACAGAGTACAGTTGCATTTCTTTACACCAAAACAAGACAGAAGAAAGAGAAATTAAGGAATCAATTCCACTTACAACTGCACCCAAAACCATAAGATTCCTAGGAAGAAACCTAACCGAAGCAGCAAAGAATTCATACTCAGAAAACTATAAAGATCTCATGAAAGAAATTGAGGAAGACACAAAGAAATGGAAAAATGTTCCATGCTCATAGATTGGAAGAACAAATATGGTGAAAATATTTAAGCTACCTAAAGCAACCTACACATTTAATGCAATCCCTATCAAAAGCCCATCCATTTTTTCAAAGAAATGAAACAAAGAATCCTACAATTTATTTGGAACCAGAAAAGACCTCGAATAGCCAAGGAATACTGAACAAGAAAGCCCAAGTTGGTGGCATCACAATTCCAGACCTCAAGCTCTATTACAAAGCTGTCATCATCAAGACAGTATGGTACTGACCCCAAAACAGACACATAGATCAGTGGAACAGAATAGAGAACCCAGAAACAGACCCTCAACTCTCTGGTCAACTAATCTTCGACAAAGCAGCAAAGAATGTCCAGTGGAAAAATGACGGCCTCTTCAACAAATGGTGTTGGGAAAATTGGACAGCCACATGCAGAGAAATGAAACCGGACCATTTCC
Organism: Lutra lutra; assembly: GCF_902655055.1. NCBI lineage: Eukaryota > Metazoa > Chordata > Mammalia > Carnivora > Mustelidae > Lutra > Lutra lutra. The sequence goes on along the minus strand of NC_062290.1, from coordinate 47,436,892 downwards.
TTACACCACACACAAAAATAGACTCAAACTGGATGAAGGACCTCAGTGTGAGAAAGGAATCCATCAATATCCTTGAGGACAACACAGGCAGCAACCTCTTTGACCTTAGCCACAGCAACTACTTCCTAGAAACATCACCAAAGGCAAGGGAAGCAAGGGCAAAAATGAGTTACTGGGACTTCATCAAGGTCAAAATCTGCACAGCAAAGGAAACAGGTCACAAAAACAAAAGACGGGGCACCTGGGTGGTTCAGTGGGTTAAAGCCTCTGCCTTTGGCTCGGGTCACGATCTCAGGGTCCTGGGATCGAGCCCCGCATTGGGCTCTCTGCTCAGTGGAGAGCATGCTTCCTCCTCTCTCTCTCTCTCTCTCTGCCTGCCTCTCTGCCTACTTGTGATCTCTGTCTGGCAAATAAATAAATGAAATCTTAAAAAAAAAAAAGACAACTGACAGAATGGGAGAAGATATTTGCAAACGACATATCAGATAAAGGGCTAGTATCCAAAATCTGTAAAGAACTTATCAAAATCAACACCCAAAGAACAAATAATCCAATCAAGAAATGGGCAAGGACGTGAACAGACATTTCCTCACAGAACATATCCAGATGGCCAACAGACTCATGAAAAAGTGCTCCACATCACTCGGCGACAGGGAAATACAAGTCAAAACCACAATGAGATACCACCTCACACCGGTCAGAATGGCTCAAACTAAGAAGTCAGGAATTGGCAAGTGCGGGGGAGGATGCGGAGAAAGGGGAACCCTCCTACACTGTTGGTGGGAATGCAAGGTGGCGCAACCACGCTGGAAAACAGCATGGAGCTTCCTCAAAAAGTTGAAAATAGAGCTACCTACAACCCAGCAACTGGACTCCTAAAGAAACAAATGTAGTGATCCGAAGGGGCACGTGCACCCGAATGTATGCAGCAGCCATGTCCACAAGAGCCAAACTGTGGAAAGAACCTAGATGTCCATCAACAGATGAATGAATAAAGAAGATGTGGTGTGTAGATATACAATGGAATAGTATGCAGCCATCCAAAGAAATGAAATCTTTCCATTTGCAATGACGTGGAACTAGAGGGTATTATGCTTAGCGAAAGAAGTCAATCGAGAAAGACAATTATCATATACTTCGCTGATTTGAGGACGTTGAGAGGCAAGGCGGGTGGTTTGGGGGTAGGAAAAGAACAAATGAAACAAGATGGGATTGGCAGGGAGACAAACCATAAAGAGACTCTTAATCTCACAAAACAAACTGAGGGTTGCCGGGGAAAGGGGGGTAGGGAAATGGAGGTGGGCTAATGGGCATGGGGGAAGGTATGTGCTACGGTGAGTGCTATGAAGTGTGTAAACCTGGGGATTCACAGACCTGTACCCCTGGGGCTTAATACATTATATGTTAATTAAAAAATAAAACAAAAACTCATGAGACATTAGATTTTTCTGCCATGAGATACATGTGTCCGGCTGGCACTAGAGTGACCCTCCTCCTTCCATACACATTGCAGACTGCTGTCCTGTCAGGGTCACCCGTGGTGAGGCCGCTACCATATGCCCTGAAGAACTCTCTGCCCCTGCGTCCACTTGAACCTTCTCAGTCTCGGGAAGGACACAGAGAGACAGTTGACTCGAAGCTGCCCTACTTTCCTACTATTCCACCTCCTGAGGATAAGTCGCTAATCCAGTGAACACTTTCCCATTCCATTCTCCTTCCAGCTTCCCACACTCCTGCTGACATTCAACACTTTCATGTTTCCAGACGTCAGCTGTGGTTGTCTGAGCAAAGGAGCGTCCTACTCCTGGGGTAACGAGAATTTAGGGAGCGTTCCAACACAGGCACAGTTGAGCTCTGGGATTCTTTGGCTGTAGACATATATGGGCAGCGTTCCTGGAATTAGTGTGTGTTTCTATGTTGGACTGGATGTCTGTGGGCTTTGAGCTCCACAGCACAGCAATCAGCTGACAGGAGGGTGGAGGGAGGGCAAGTGCACACTCTGGCTTGTGACGCTGCCAAACCTTGGCTGCTTGTGGCCACTAGTGCAGGGTGATGTCTCCCAGCCTGTCCCTGGGCACCCAGCCCTGAGCCCTGCCTCCTCTACGTCCCCTGGCAGGCTGAATAGAAATGCCTGGGGATGGAAAGTTGGCGGGGGTCGGGGCGCCTGGCTGACTCAGTCCTTTAAGCATCTGCCTTGAGCTCAGGTCACCATCTCATGGTCCTAGGATCGAGTCCTACATTGGGCTATCTGCTCAGTGGGGAGTGTGCCGCTCCATCTGACCTTCCCGCCTCGCATGCTCTGCCTCTCTACCTCTCTCAGAAAAAGAAATAAAATCTTAAAAAAAAAAAAAAAACTCAAAATGTTGGCAGTGGTGCTCACTCCCCTTGCCCCTGCATTTGGCCTTTGCTGCTTAGTTCTCCAACACTTTCCAATATTTAATAATGAATAACACTGGGATTGACACAGACTGTGCCCATAGGGATTTCAGGACAAGACTTACTCTTTGTCATAGACAGAGTAAGGAAACGGGTTCATGACAGTATCAGAATCTCTGGATGTCCACAGTAGGCTTTTACAACTGGAAGGGACATCCTCAGGAAGAGGTCCCATTTCGGTCGCCACCCTTGTCCCACATGGCCACCAGGGGGCGATCACCCTTCAGAGGAGCTTCCAGGCCACCCTTCAACCTGAACCTGCTGTTTCCTTTCAGGCACAGCTGCTGTTCCATCACATTGGATGGATTTCCATCCAAATCTGAGCAAAGCCTCTGTAGCAGGTGGTTCTGCAAAACCTAGAGATTTCATTGCATTTTTGCCTTCTGCTTGCTTTCTTCTGCTGCTCCTTCAGAAAACCTTTAAGCTGAGATGACAGCAGAACAGAAAGCTGTTGTGTGAACAGGCTGAGAGGTCAAGAGAGTGAATGCCAAGCGGGCTGTGGGGACTTCTGCCTTGGTGAGCAAGGTAATGGTTAGACAGGGGAATGTGTTCTGGAATGAGGGTTGGGAGAGGGTAGAGGGCAGGGTGGGTGCCAGTAGGTTAAGGAAATAGCATGTTCTTCTGCACTTCCAACCTGATGTTTATTCTCCACTCTCAGATGTTCGTAGAAGCCACCATCTCATCACTGGTGATAAATAAAAACCCTTCTTGGCAATGGCGGATGAATGGGTCAGCCTTTCCTAGAATTCACAACAGAATTCCAGTTTGGGAGGCTGCCTCCTTTGCAAGTCAGCTACTGAAGTGTAGGCCACACTGTTCCCAAGAATTTTGGAGGAGGAGACAAACAATATTCGCATACATAGCTGTCAGAATTAAGATAAGAGAGTTCCGGAGGGCGGGGATGAAGATGGCGGCCTCCCAGTCTCCGGCCCGGAGGAGCCGAGAGCCGGGGACCCTACTCCTCAGTGCGCCCTCAGAGAACAGCGCCCAATTACTCCCGTCACCCTGGCCTCCAGCCGTGCTCCGAGCTGACCAAGCCTGCGACCGGTTTAAGGTAACCCCAAGCTTAGAGCTTACTCCTCAGCTCTGTCTCTGTAGCCGGCTTCCCCGTTCTAATACCTGTAAGCTCTGCAACACTCAGACACCCCCGATCCTTCTGTGACCCTGCGGGACCTGAGGCCACGCTGACCCTGCGTGGGCTTCACCCCGGTTAAGCCTCTGGAGCGATGTCCCTCAGCGGAACAGACTTTGAAAAGCCCTGATTTTGTGCTCCGTTGCTCCGCCACTTGCCAGGAGCCGGCCCCTCCCCCCGCAGTCTATCTTCCCGTCGCTTTGGATTCACTTCTCCGCCAGTCCTACCTTGCAGAAAGTGGTTGATTTTCTGTTTCTAGAATTGCTGTTCTTCTTCCCTTCGATCTCCCATTGGATTTGTGGGTGTTTGCAATCTTTAGATAAGCTATCTAGCTGATCTCCCGCTACCTGAAGTAGTATTCCATGCTACTTCTCCGCCATCTTGACTCCTCTCAATTTCTAACATATTTAAACCATTCCATATGGAAGATGCACTGCTAGATGCCTTTCAGTGCATGAGTTCAGTGAATATTCACGCTATTCAGTTATAATTGTTAAATCTGTTTTTTTCTCCTGAAATACACACAACTCACTATTGCTCCACAGATTTCCATGATTCATGTATTTTCAGCTGATTTGACCAAAGATTTTTCATTGCTCTAAATATTAGGAGAACGAATGCCAGACCCAGCTTCCTACACTCCTTTTTGAAGAAAGTCTGTCAGTGTTTATGTGCATGAGAATCTTGTGATGTAGTTATCCATCAAACATTGTAGTATTCTGAAAATGAGGGAATACTATCAGCGAGCAACAGAGAAGAATTCTTACCATATCAAACTCTCTAGAAAACAGCCATGGGGTGTTAGGACGCTGTAGTAAACAGTGTCACAAGGAGGGGTTAAGGAACCTAAAATGACGCCGATAATTCCGGGAAACATGATTTTATCCTTAGTAATAGATAATTTGATGAAGGATTGAATGAGTTATCCATTCCTACCGAGTGAATTCTTAAAGCGGAGCAGCTCGCTGATGTGCAAGGTAGTAAGAACCAAGACAGGATAAACCACCGTCAGTAGTTCAGTCATGATGAAAAACAAATACAACATTAAACATATTAACATGATTTGCGGAACATCGATACCAAGAATTCACTCGGGGAAAAAGAAATGACATAAAAGGGCAAACTATGCCCAGAATAATGAACCCCATTCCTCTTCAGGCGACAGCTAGAGGCCAAGGTCAAGGACTGTGAGTAGGTTTGGGTCGATGATTCAGCAGCTTTGCTTTCTCGCTGTATTTTAAGAAACGCTTCTGAGAGGCACCTGGATGCCACACTGGTTGAGTGTCTGACTATCGGATTCGGCTCAGGTCATGATCTCGGGGTCATGAGATTGAGCCCTACATCAGGCTCCATGCTTAGCACTGAATCCACGTGGCACTCTCTCTCCCTCTCCCACTCCTGTTAGTGCACGCTCTCTCTCTCTCTCAAATAAATAAATAAATCTTTAAAGAAAGAAAAAAAAATGCAGTATTCTTCTCCAAGTCAGATGCACTGACTTCTCTTATTCATGCTCCCACCCTCTCCAGCGTAGTCTCTGCTTATGCATTCCACCAAACTGACTCTCAGGAAGGTCAGCAAAGGCATCTGTGTTTCTGACATCACAAGCAGTTTTAATCCACATCTTCCAGGAATCCACTGATGGTCTTTGAAACTCATTTACTTCCTTAAAGACACTCAGCAGCATCCTCTCTTACCCTGTGCTGTATGGCCAAGAGGCCCCCGTCTCCTTTGTGCCTCTTCTCTCCCCTCCCTTCAATGGTTGAAGAGCCTCGGAATCAAGTTTATGTCTGTTTCTCACACGACACCGTCTCCCTGCATGACCACCTCTGTTTCTGGCTTTACCTGCTCGATGTGGACCTCAGCCATGGTGTTTCTTGTCAAATGCCAGCTCACCTCCCCCTGACATTGGACATACGTGCCTCTATGTATATGTCTGCCAGTGATCTGTATGGGGTCTAGCGCTTTTCTGTGTGCTTCCTGTGTGCTTCAACCTCTTCATTCTAGCAGCAGGTGAGAGAAGTCACTTCCTTTCCTTCTTCATCAGAACACTAAGTAGGAGGACTGTTTTTAGATTCCATCCCTACAGCAACCATATTTATATATCCCTACAAGCGAAGATGTAGACATCAGGATCTGTATTTATTATGTCCTATAGCTTAAGGTCAACATGCAAGTTGTCGTAGAGAAAGTCATTTGTCATTTCCAACGTTCATGCAGTATGATGGTAAATGCATTCTGCCGTCCAATTTCCAATGAAGGTACACAATCGGACCTGGTGTTCCTCTTTGAAAACCCTTTTGTCCTGAAAGTTCCATATAAAAGAAAATGATACTGATATCATATAAAAAACATATTTTATTATATTCTGTGATGTAAAGGTGCACATAATATTAATGAAAAACCTGAATCTTATCAATGTTTACATAAATAAATATTTAAATAGATAAATAGACACAAGCAAGTTCATCTGTAAGCAACTACTGCTTGTAGAGTTGACATGATCTGAAAACTCTTGACAAACTGACTGTGTTCATGTCTTCGGGACAGCAGAAATGAGAGTCTCTGACACGGCAGAACTCCGGAATGTGTGATGTTATCAGTCAGAGGGAATCATTGCCATGTTGAAAGGTGTCTCACTTCTTTCTCCTTAATCTTTCTTGCAAGGCTGTTGATGCATACAAGGGTTTCATGATCTCTGCTCGGACCATCTTCCAGGCACAAGGGCTGTATTCCTTCTCTCGCAGATAGAGGGAGATTCTCTGGAAGTAGTTCCTCAGGATGGAGTCCCCATTCACCAGGGGCATCTCTCCCACCCCCGCCTCCTGCAGGGGACGGGCTTCCAGGAGGCCCACCTGCTCAGAAAGTCCTGAGCACAATTCCTCCAGGAGGGTTGTGTTCCAGGAAACAGGTGAGGCCTCTGTGCAGAAGAGCTGGAAGGTCTTCTGGTTCGTCACATGGACGGCAGAGAGGGCTTGAGCCTTCCGCAGCAGCTTGCCATTAAACGCCTCCTGGGGGAAGCCAAAGTTGTTTGTGTAGTTGTCACAGGAGCTAGCAGACAGTCTCCTCATTTGTTGCAGAAGCATGAAGGCCCTCCAGTGGAGCAGGCCATGGTCCTGAGGCAGGTCACATCCCAGAGAGCCGAGGGAGTGGCAGCTGAGCACCACCTGGGTCACAAAGAAGGAGGAGGGCAGGGCCACTGGGGATCCTGCAGATGCTCTTGGCCTGCCTGGGGTGGGCACGTCTGGGAACCGTGGCTCTATCTTCTCTGAACATCTTCTCTTGTGCGTGAGGCTTAAGTAGGGGACATAGGAGTTTTCGATTTCTGAACGTTTCCCTTACTTTCTACTTCTCTTTTTGCTTTCCTATCTACAATTTCTCCTGGTTTGTAGAGCATAGGTTTCTCAACTGTTTCTTTTTCCTATTGCCGCCTCCTGTCACAGTCTTTTGACTATTTATGTAATTGAACCTTAACAAAACTTGTTAACACAGATCTACAGTCTATACATTTATGTATGTATAGCTCTGCTTTATAGGTTAAAAAAGACAGAGTTCAATTTACTCTGTTTATTTAATTCTGGGTTAAGATTGACTAAAAATTTAAAATGAAAGCTATATTTAAAGCTATTTATCCTTTACCGGATATTGAAATATGATGAGTAACTTCTAAATTTTTTTACTTAAATGGAAATATAAAAGTACAATGCAAATTAAGGATCTCTCGATTGACATAATATTATCAGTGTCCCTAGATACTGAGAATCATTCCTAATTGCTAACAGCCAATGAATTATTCAATGATTTATTGCACGTTTGTTTTCAGTGTACTGTATTTTAGTGTGGCCTCAATGAGAAAATGATTTTTAACTTCACTTGCTGTTAGATACTCATCAAGTTATTCTCAAAATATTTTTTCCATTTAGTACCAGATAGTATTCCTGATTCCATGAATACGTTTTGAAGAATTAAATGATTATGTAGAATCTGTTTGTATTTGATTTCCAAAGCGCGCATCCAAACAAGGCTCAAACACAAGCAATGTCCACAAGATAGCCCATGGCATGTTGAAGCCTTGTTCCCAACCCTAGAACTACTTGATACATTGTGGAAGCAATTGGAACAAGGGTTCCCTCTGGTGGGGGGATGCTGTAATGGGGAGAGACCATGCAGCTCCAGAGCAGGAAGGATGGGGAAAAACTCTGGACTTTCTGCTCACTATTACTAGGAATCTATCTACTCTTTTTTTTTTTTTTTAAGGTATTTTTGTTGAAGTTCATGGCTCATAACACTAGCAGGGAAGTTTTTGTTTGTGTTTGTTTGCTTGCTCTGGAGGAGTATCTCCCACCAGGGGACAGACTTCTACATACAACACGAGCCCGTGTGCACACCTGGTCACTGTCTAGCCCACCTTGCCCCCTCGCTGGCAGCCTTCCCTGTAAAGACTGTGATGGGCCACAGAACAGCAGCCTCCTGCTCCTATCTCCTCTCTGCTCCTGCCACTGTGACATCACTGCTGTGGGGACATTCCCTCAGGTCAACAATAGTCACCAGGGGAAAAGAAATCAACAAGGCTTCTGCTAGCAGAGTTTTGAAAAAACCTGGAAATTTCAAACAACTTGTGTTTTTCTTTGTGGCTTTGTAATTGGAAGTAAAAGGGCCAGACAGAAACCACAAAGGAAAAGGAAGCAGCTGTGTGAATGGGCAGGGGAGGATCCTGAGGAGGGAGGAAGGAGGGGAGCTCACAGGAGGTTTCTACACTGAGGGAGGGGGAAACACTGTGATTGGAGAGTGAAAGGATGGGATCTCTGAAGGCATTGAGGAAGGGGAAACGTGCCGTACCAGAACGTATCGTATAGAGTATGTAGACATAGGGACAGTGTATATGTATCGTATAGAGTTTGCGGACATAGGTTCAGTGTATATGTATACATACTATGTTATTGTGTATCTATTTACATTCAATGGATAGTGTAAGGTTTTATAGGCAAGATAAACAGGACACTAGGTGAGGTAGGCACAAGGCAAGATTAAATAAAAGCGCTCTCCGGCAAAGTTTCAGGGCTCAGGAGAAGGGGAGCCAGGAAAGTCGGGAGGAGGTGGGCACCCTCAGGCGTGGTTCCGTGACTCCAGAAAGAGGAGTCAGGGAAGTTGCACTGGGAGGGAGTCCAGTGGGTCTTTTATCTGGGTTAAGAGAGGGAATAGGTTCACAGCCATATAAGGTACGGATTCGGGGATTGGAGGGTTGGGGGAGTCCTGATGTTCTGGTTTCTTGCACAGGTATCAGGTTACTTGTGGAGACATGACCTGGGCATACATCCTTATGGCCCGAGAGTCAAGGGTAAGGAAAGGGGGGGTGGCTGGAAGATGGCGGCCCAGGGGTCATTTTTTTTTTTTTTAAGATTTTATTCATTTATTTAACAGAGAGATCACAAGTAGGCAGAGAGGCAGGCAGAGAGAGAGGAGGAAGCAGGCTCCTCTGCTGAGCAGAGAGCCTGACATGGGGCTCGATCCCAGGACCCTGAGATCATGACCCGAGCTGACGGCAGAGGCTTAACCCACTGAGCCACCCAGGCCCCCCCCAGCGGTCATTTCTATTGTTTCTTTTGCATTCTGAGAGCCGCTGACCCTACAGATAGGCCACCTGTTCCCAATGGGTATTTTTTTTTTTTTCACAACGATATTTAGGAGGATTAGCCCTTTGCAGTCAGTTATAGTGAAAAGGCTAAGGGCCAATTAATTTTTAGGGAAAACATAAGATAATAGTTCTCATCTGTTAAACTCTCACTCAGTGGAAGAGAATAGATGCTTTGAAATGGGCCACATCATTATCACAACAGCTCTAGGAATATTTCCACCCCACTTTACATCTGGGGAAACCGAGCTACAGAGCGTTCAAGTGAGGTTTTCATGATCAAACAACAAGGTGGAAGCAGAATCCAGATGCAGGGCACAGTCCTGTAGCCCATGGGATAAATTCCTGCCAGAGGTTCCTCTTGGGAAATTCTGAATCTTCCCTTCTGCCACACTTCCTGGAGATCATTCTTCCCTGGTTGCGTCCCACCTGCACTGGCTGCCCCATCTCTGTGCCCCTGACAGGTTCCACTACTCCTTCTCAGCCTTAAATGTCAAAGGTTCTCTGAAGCTTTAGGACATCTTCTCATTCCACTCTCACGTGAGACAGAAGGACTTTCAGTACCATGCCTCGATTTCCAAATATGCAAGACACATTGCCATTTAATGTCTCCAGGATGTGCATTGTTGGAGAGTCCAGACTCGCCCCTGCATCTCCAGTGGGAAGTCTGCTGTCCCCTCTTCCTGACATTCCTCCTTCAGGCTCCTGGTCACAGATCCCCTTGGCCTCTAGCACTGTGAAGAGGTAGAGTCAGACTATTCTAGAGTGATTGCTTTCCCCCTCCCTCTGCTGGCAAAGCCGGCAGATTTCCCTCTGCTCTTCACAGGGGCAGCCTAGCAGAGATTCCGAAGGTACAACTCACAAACCTGTGGGCTCCACTGACTAGGGAGGACTGGACGTTGTAACTGCTTGGTGGAAGCACACAGAGCCTCGAGCCAGGCTTCTGCAACAGCTCAAGTTCCTATCACTGCCTTCTCCTGGCGAGTGTGATTGTCTGTGCGCTCCTTTTTCTCCCGGTACAAGTGCTGAGACTGGCCCTGGCACCTCAGCTGTGAGTGGATCTAAGAAGAGTTGTTGCTTTCTGTCTTCTTGCATTTGGGGGTTGTTGGTTTTGTTCTTGTTGCTGCAGCTGTGGAGTCATGAAAACTGTTCCAACTGGTTCAGTGTTGATCCAGAAACCAGAGGATCCTGCAATACGTGAACACATGAACAACTTCAGGCTAGCTCTGTCCTGTGGATGGAGGCCCTTAGGGATAGTCCTGTCACAGACACATTTAACCACAATGCTGAGTAACTTCACATGTTGTATTGCTGAGGCAGAAAGAGGAGTCCTTAGAAAGATGGATCTCATGGGCATATGACTTAGTGTTGTAGGTCAAGAATATCATTTCCAGTGGAGCATAACAAATAGCATGGAGGACAAGGGGAGATGGAGAGGAGAAGGGAGTTGAGGGAAATTGGAAGGGGAGGTGAACCATGAGAGACTATGGACTCTGAAAAACGATCTGAGAATTTTGAAGGGGTGGGGGGTGGGAGGTTGGGGGCACCAGGTGGTGGGTATTGTAGAGGGCACGGATTGCATGGAGCACTGGGTGTGGTGCAAAAATAATGAATACTGTTATGCTGAAAAAATAAAAAATTAAAATTAAAAAAAAAAGGAATATCATTTCCAGATCCCTTTCCTGCTTTCTTCCTTTTTATCATTTCCCTTTCCTTATGTCTTCATTTGAATAGGAAGAGATGGGTCACCTCATTTAGACTCAGACTCCTCCCAGGCAGTCACTCTGTTTCTTCTCTCTCAGATGGAGATGGATTTGCTGGAAACACATCTTCAATGCCAGGCCAGACCCCTCAAACCCAGGGGAGACTCCCCCACTCACATCACAGGTACCACACAGGTGTCCGGAGCTCTGGCTGCCACTGGGGCCCTGGGCAGAGTTTGCCCAGCAGGGTCAGGTTCAGGCTGCAAATGGCGGCACCTGGTGAGGAAGAGGGTGAAGGCCAGCTGGAGCATCTCATGGGGGACATAGGTGGCCTGGTCATCCTGGAACTGTCGGCCATGCATAATGTCCCTGAGGAGCTGTCCCTGGGTCAGGGAAGGAAAGGATGCTCCTTCTTGTGTCAGAACCAGCAGGTCCTCCTGTGAAGCTGCCCGGGGCCAGGAGGCAGCTCACAGACCAGAGCTGAGAGGCTGCCATGGGGAACCAGCAGGATCACCGCAGAGGGGCTGGGCGCTGCACCTGAGGACTTCTGTTGCCCTGGAGAAACAGTGGGGGGCGCCCTGGCCCCCAATTCATCTTTAGTTCTTTCTATTCATGAGTCTTCAATAGAACAGGGTAGTTCTCATTTGCAGAATGTTTTCATACCCTTTTCATGCCTTTTCATTTTTGTTTGCTTTTCTTTATATATGTTTTACATGGATTAGAAGACATTTGAAGACATCACTCATTACAATTATTTTTTCATTTTTTCATGGAAGCTTAATTAGCCCAAAGAAGGTAAATCTCCCAGATGTATGTTCTATCTATAGTCACTAGCTTCTGTTCTGTTCCTCGCCTTTCCTCTGCCGCCAGTATGGTTTCTGGTGAGTAATTCAGTCAAAACAGCTGGTCCCCATGGTCACAACCCTTCTACTTCCCGGCTTCATGGACCCTTTCCATGCACCCTCTGCTATGATGCAATTCCTTGAAGCCTTTTTTGGCTTTGAAATAGACTCTTAACCAATATTTGCTCTTATGCTACTGCCTTAGGGCCATTCCACCTTTGTTTGCAGTGTGGCTCTTTTCTCCCATAACCAGGGGAGGTTTGAGGCACCATTTCTCATTCTCCGCTCTCTTCCCAGGCAACCACTTCCCTCCCTGGGCTTTACGTGAAGGGAATGGCCTGTAAATGGCAGGACCAAGGATGCCTTTTGTTTGCTTTGTTTTGTTTTCTTAAAGATTTTATTGATTTATATGACACAGAGAGAGAGACAGCAAGCACAAGCAGGGGGAGTGTGAGAGGGAGAAGCAGACTCCCAGCTGAACAGGGAGCTTGACACAGGGCTTGATCCCAGGACCCCAGCATCATGACCTGAGCCTAAGGCAGACATTTAACCAACTGAGACACTCAGGTGCCCCTGAACGATCCGTTTTGTAAAGAATCTTGGCACTTGGGTGTCTACCGTGTGATGTGGAACGTATCTGGTGCTTTTCATTTTTTTTCCTGACATGTCTGCTTCCTTTTCTACTTACAGAATTCATATTTTCCCCTATTCTCACTCTTCCCTTTAACATAACTGACATTATTTCACTACAATTATTCTTCCATGGTTAGTTTTTCTACAAAATCCAAGATACAGACACAGCATTGGACTTGTGAAGTCTGCATTTCCCATGACGCCAGCATGCAAAGGGACTTCCAGGAAGTCGAGGCGATTACTTCTCATGTAAAAATGAAATAACGAGTGAGAGAGTGGTACAGTCCGTTCTTTCATCATGGTGTAATCACACATGTTTCCTGCTTCAATAAGAAACAAACGCAAGAAGTTTTCTAAAGAAACATTTAATGAACAGAAAATAAAGAATTTAATATACGTAAAACATATACAATTCTCTTAACCACAAAGGGTATGTACAACTAATATAATACAATAAAAAAACTTAAATCTTATAAATAGTGAAATAAATAAATATCTAAATAGGCAGATCAGCATGGTCATCTGAAAGCAACAGGTGCTTGTAACGTTGACTTCAAGTTGCCTAATACTCCTGAATACATGTGACAAACTGATTCAGTTCATGTCATGATTCAGCAGAAATGATGTTCTTGACACTACAGACACATGGGAGTGTGATAGTATTCTTCAGAGAGAATCATTTCCATATTGAAATGGGTGTCACTTCCTGCTCCTCGATCTCTTATGCAAGGCTGTTGATGCATACAAGGGTTTCATGATCTCTGCTCGGACCATCTCCCAGGCACAAGGGCTGTATTGCTTCTCTCGCAGATAGAGGGAGATTCTCTGGAAGTAGTTCCTCAAGATGGAGTCCCCATTCACAAGGGGCATCAATCCTACCCCCGCTCCTGCAGGGGACAGGCTTTCAGGCGGCCCAGCTGCTCAGAAAGTCCCGAGCACAATTCCTCCAGGAGGGCGGTGTTCCAGGGAGCAGGAGATGCCTCCGTGCAGAAGAGGTGGAAGATCTTCTGGTTCATCACATGGACGACAGAGAGGGCTTGAGCCTTCTGCAGCCCCTTGCCGTCAAACACCTGCTGGGGGAAGCCAAAGTCGTTTGTGTACTTGTCACAGGAGCTAGCAGACAGTGTCCTCATGTGTCGCAGGAGCATCAAGGCCCTCCAGTGCATCAGGCCGTAGTCCAGAGGCAGGTCACATCCCAGAGAACCAAGGGAGTGGCAGCTGAGCACCACCAGGGCCACCAAGAAGAAGCTGGGCAGGGCCATGGGGTATCCTGCAGATGCTGTTGGCGTGGCTGGGGTTGGCACGTCTGGGACCCGTGGCTCTAGCTTCTCTGAACATCTCTTGTGCATGTGGCTTAAGTAGGGGACATAGGAGTTTTCAATTTCTGAATGTTTCCCTCACTTTCTACTTCTCTTTTGCTCTCCTTTCTACACTTTATACTTGAGTTTGGAACATGGGCTTTTCAACCATGTATTATTTTCTTTAAGTATTATCCTTGCCTCCAGAATCTTTTGGATGTTTTTTAATTGCAACTTCCAAGAAAACGTAGTAGCAGGGAGACACAGTGTATATCGTTTTATATTGTATATTTGTCTGTGCTTTAAGATCAAAAAAGTGTAATGTTTATCCAATTCAGGGTCCAGAATGACAACATATTTTAAGTTAATAGTTATATTTTAAAGCTATTGATGCTTAAGTATGTTAAGTAAATTTGATGAGTGACTTACAATTTCTTTACATGTATACAGTGTTGTACATGGAGTACATATGCAAATTAAGTATTTCTAAAAGGACATAATGGTTTCAGTGTACCTGAACATTTCTAATCAATCCAGTTTGCTAAATGCAACTGAAAAGTGGTATTATTTACTTAACATGGGTTTTCAGTGTATGGAATTTGAATGTTACCTCATATGACAAAATCATTTTTTAAGGTTTTTATTTATTTATTTGACAGAGACATAGATACAGAGAGAGCACAAGTAGACAGAGCAACAGGCAGACAGTGAGGGAGAAGCAGGCTCCCAAGAAGCAGGGAGCCTGATGCAAGGCTCCATCCCAGCACCCTGGGATCATGGCCTGAGCTGAAAGCGGCCACCCAACTGACTGAGCCACCCAGGCACCATGACAACATCATCTTTATCTTCCCCTGCTACTACGTACTCTGGAAGGTATTGTCAAAATGCTTTTTCTGTTTAACACTAGATAACTACTGAGGTGTTGAATGAGTTTGTAGAGCTAACTCATAAAATTTAATGTATTTGTGTTTTAATTTCCAAAGCCTGCATCACAACAGGCCTCAGACATCAGCAATGGCCGCAAGACACCACTGGCAGCTCACCAGTAAGAAAGATCACTTGTCCAGGTAAGACTCTGAGAACCAGGAAATGATGGAGAGAACCTCCTCCAATCCTAAGTGATTCCTGTTATTCTGAGATTTGTCACACTGACCTTGCAGACACTTTGTGTCTTCCAAGAATTCTGTGCCATTGCTTCTTATGTAATATCCAAGAAAACCCAATGAATGACAATGAATACCTAGGTTTTGTTAGAGCGCTCCAAGGCATTACAAGTGCCCTCAGCAGGAAGCCTGGTTCCCTTCTGGGAAGAGGAGGTGTCCAGGTTCTAATTCCAGATGACTGGATTTTCCCAGCAGCACCTCACTGACAAGGTAGTTATCACCTCTACTAAGCTCTTTCCTCTGGAGTGACTGAGTGTCCTCCACCTGGGCTCTCCTGGGCTCACTCCTGAGGACAGGCTCACCATGACCTGAGGACTCAAGATTCCCCTACTGTGCGGGGGCTGGTTTCCTTGTTAGCAAAGCACTTAATGCCCCTAGTTCCTTGCCCTTGCCCCTGGAATGTTTATGTCCGGGACCCTCTCAGTGCTCACCTCCTCCTCTCCTGACCAGGTATCAAACATGTCAATAGCCCCCAGATGCTGAGCGTGAACATTTGTTTTCTACAAGGAGAGGAAAGACCGATTATAATCCTTTCACCTTCCATAAGGGTATACATTTATTGTGCCATCACAGTTCCTAATTTTCTTTTTTTTTTTTTCATTGTTTTAAAGTAAGCTCTAACCACATTTTTTTTAAGTAAGCCAACATGGGGCTTGAACCCAAAGCCTGACATCAAGCCCTGAATTTAGAGTAAGAATCAGATCCTCAACCAGTTGAGCCACCCAGGATCCCCCATGGTTCAAATTTTCCTGAAACTAGGGAACACTTGTTACATCCAAAATTTCTGAGCTGAGCACAGGGAATTCATTGACTAGGTCTCTCTGGAGAAACTTCCAGCACAGAAACTGAAGACTTTCACTGGTTCATTCAGACTGTGTGTTTCCAAGAGGCAGCTTCATCTGGCCATCTCTCTGGTGCTCAGAATTCAGGGGTGAGGCCCAGGCTATGGTGTCAGGGACAAACCACCTTGTTGCGTTTCCTATTCACGATGTTGCATTTTCAACATAAGTCACAACAACAAAGAGTATTTGAATAACTTAATATTTCCACATGCTTTACTGACCATACTCTGACTTGCTGGTCCTGATCATGTTCTACATCATCGTGAGGATCACACAGAGGGAAGGAAGAGAAGGGCCAAGGGGCTGCCCCAGGTTTCTCTTTCATTTTTAAGACATCAGTTATTCTGTTTCTCTTGTCACCTTTCCTCAAAAGCAAAACATGGCAGCTGTGTGTGGGGAGGGGGGAAGACAACTGTTCTGTCTGAACGTGACCAAAGTGAAAGAGTGGCCTGTCCGCTGAGAAAATGGCAGAGTGTACGTCAGCCAAATTTGATGCAGAAACACTGGGGACGAGCAGCTCTGGCAGACGGGGGGAATGAAGGTTGTCCTGAGTTATTGCAAGTCAGGAATGTGTCTGCCTCGGCCAGAGGATCCCACAAGACCAACTCTTGGTTCCCCACGAGGCCCTCAGCTCTACAAGAGGAGCCACCTCATTTTCCTTTCCTTTAATCCACATGTACTCGGTTCTGAGGAGAGATGAGAGGAGTCGAACCAACCAGCTCACAAGACACTGGCAACCAGGACTCAGCTGCTCACCCTCTCTGGAAGGAGACAGGATTCTCGCCCTGCCTGAGAGCTCTGCCTATCTGATAAGTCCACTCAGGCCCGGAAAAGGTTGCCTGAGAAATCCAATATGAAGACAAAGGGAACTGAAAGATCCTACATGATTCTGTTCTGCACCTGGATTAGAAGAATGATGAGGATCTTTTAAGATGATACCAGTAAAGCTGATTGTAGTCTAATCCTTCCAGAGATCCTTGAAACCATTACGTCTGTCTTCTCAGTAACCCCATTTAGATTCTGCTTATTTCTGCAGCTGTTTGGAGAGAAACAGAAACCCAGTGGGAGAATTATTCTGATGGTACCAAAGATCCAGGTGGAACACAAAGGCGCTGTGAGATAATGGCTTGTGTGGCAGCAGCAGATTTTAAAAGGGGTGAAGGTTAGAAATGGTCAGAGGATTTGAAACCCAGGAGAGCCCATGGCATGAAATCAGTCAGGTGGAAAGAGTGAGGGATCAAGGATTCTATCTCGCTCTTTAGATGCCAAAGGCTTGTTGTCTGTGGTTGTGTATGGCCACAGGGGGTGTGGGAGGAGTCTACTGCATGGCTGATTTGAAATTCCAAGGTCAAGTTCACAGGATCATTTTAATTTTTTTAAATATTTTATTTATTTATCTGACAGAGAGAGAGAGAGATCACAAGTAGGCAGAGAGGAAGGCAGAGAGAGAGGGAAAGCAGTCTCCCCGCTGAGCAGAGAGCCCGATGTGGGGCTCGATCCCAGTACCCTGGGATCATGACTTGAGCTGAAGGCAGAGGCTTTAACCCACTGAGCCACCCAGGCACCCCAGGGTGCCTTTTATTTTATTTTATTACTTTTTAAATTTTTTTATAAACATATAATGTATTTTTTTTCCCCAGGAGTACAGGTCTGTGAATCGCCATGTTTACACACTTCACAGCAGTCACCATAGCACATACCCTCCCCAATGTCCATAACCCCAACCCCTCTCCCGACCCCCCTCCCCCCAGCAACCCTCAGTTTGTTTTCTGAGATTAAGAGTTACTTATGTTTTTTCTCCATCCCGATCCCATCTTGTTTCATTTATTCTTTTCCTACCCCGAACTCCCCCACGTTGCATCTCCACTTCCTCATATCAGGGAGATCATATGATAGTTGTCTTTCTCCGATTGACTTATTTTGCTCAGCATAATACCCTCTAGTTCCATCCATGTTGTCGCAAATGGCAAGATTTCATTTCTTTTGATGGCTGCATAGTATTCCATTGTATGTATATACTACATCTTCTTTATCCATTCATCTGTTGATGGACATCTAGGTTCTTTCCATTGTTTGGCTATTGTGAACATTGCTGCTATAAACATTCGGGTGCACGTGCCCCTTCGGATCACTACGTTTGTATCTTTAGGGTAAATACCCAGCAGTGCAATTGCTGGGTCATAGGGTAGCTCTATTTTCAACCTTTTGAGGAACCTCCATGCTGTTTTCCAGCCTGCTTGCACCAGCTTGCATTCTCACCAACAGTGCAGGAGGTTTCCCCTTTCTCCTCATCCTCGCCAGCATCTGTCATTTCCTGACTTGTTAATTTTACCCATTCTCACTGGTGTGAGGTGGTATCTCATTGTAGTTTTGATTTGTATTTCCCTGATGCCGAGTGATGTGGAGCACTTTTTCATGTGTCTGTTGGCCATCTGCATGTCTTCTTTGCAGAAATGTCTGTTCATGTCCTCTGCCCATTTCTTGATTGGATTATTTGTTCTTTGGGTGTTCAGTTTGCAAAGCTCTTTATAGATTTTGGATACTAGCCCTTTATGTGATATGTCATTTGCAAATATCTTCTCCCATTCCGTCAGTTGTCTTTTGGTTTTGTTAACTGTTTCCTTTGCTGTGCAAAGGCTTTTAATCTTGATGAAATCCCAATAGTTCCTGTTTGCTCTTGCTTCTCTTGCCTTTGGCAATGTTCCCACGAAGAAGTTGCTGCAGCTGAGGTCGAAGAGGTTGCTGCCTGTGTTCTCCTCAAGGATTTTGATGGATTCCTTTCTCACATTGAGGTCCTTCATCCATTTTGAGTTTATTTTCATGTGTGGTGTAAGGGAAAGATCCAATTTCATTTTTCTGCATGTGGCTGTCCAATTTTCCCCACACCATTTGTTGAAGAGGCTGTCTTTTTTCCATTGGACATTCTTTCCCGCTTTGTCGAAGATTAGTTGACCATAGAGTTGAGGGTCTATCTGGGCTCTCTATTCTGTTCCATTGATCTGTGTGTCTGTTTCTGGGCCAGTACCATACTGCTTGATGACGACAGCTTAGTAATAGAGCTTGAAGTCTGGAATTGTGATGCCACCAGCTTTGGCTTTCTTTTTCAATATTCCTTTGGCCTTTCGAGGTCTTTTCTGGTTCCATATAAATTTTAGGATTATTTGTTCCATTTCTTTGAAATAAATGGGTGGGCTTTTGATAGGGATTTCATTAAATGTGTAGATTGCTTTAGGTAGCATAGACATTTTCACAATATCTGTTCTTCCAATCCAGGAGCATGAACATTTTTCATTTCTTTGTGTCTTCCTCAATTTCCTTCATGAGTACTTTCTAGTTTTCTGTGTATGAATTCTTTGCCTCTTTGGTTAGGTTTTTCCCTAGGTATCTTATGGTTTTCGGTGCAAATGTAAATGAGATTGACTCCTTAATTTCTCTTTCTTCTGTCTTATTGTTGATTTAGAGAAATGCAACTGATTTCTGTGCATTGATTTTATATCCTGACACTTTACTGAATTCCTGCACAAGATCTAGCAGTTTTGGAGTGGAGCCTTTTGGGTTTTCCACATATCATATCACATCATCTGCAAAGAGTGATAGTTTGACTTCTTCTTTGCCAATTTGGTTGCCTTTAATTTCTTTTTGTTGTCTGATTGCTGGGCTAGGACTTCTAGTACTATGTTCAATAGCATTGGTGGAAATGCACATCCCTATCGTGTTCCTGACTTTGGCAGAAAAGCATTCAGTTTTTCTCCATTGAGAATGATATTTCCAGTGGGATTTTCTTTTTTTTTTTTTAAAGATTTTTTATTTATTTATTTGACAGACAGAGATCACAAGTAGGCAGAGAGGCAGGCAGAGAGAGAGGAAGGGAAGCAGGCTCCCTGCTGAGCAGAGAGCCCGATGTGGGACTCGATTCCAGGACCCTGAGATCATGACCTGAGCCGAAGGCAGCGGCTTAACCCACTGAGCCACCCAGGCGCCCCTCCAGTGGGATTTTCATAGATGGCTTTGATAATATTGAGGTATGTGCCCTCTCTCCCTACACTTTGAAGAGTTTTGATCAGGAAAGGATACTGTACTTTGTCCATAGCTTTTTCAGCATCTATTGAGAGTATCATATGGTTCTTGTTCTTTCTTTTATTGATGTATTGTATCACATTGATTGATTTGCGCATGTTGAACCAACCTTGCAGCCCTGGAATAAGTCCCATTTGGTCGTGGTCAATCATCCTTTTAATGTACTGTTGGATTCTATTAGCTAGTATTTTGGTGAGAATTTTCACATCTGTGTTCATCAAGCATATTGGTCTGTAATTCTCTTTTTTGATAGGCTCCTTGTCTGGTGTTGGGATCAAGGTGATGCTGGCCTCATAAAATGACTTTGGAAGTTTTCCTTCCATTTCCATTTTTTGGAACAGTTTCAGGAGCATAGGAATTAATTCTTCTTTAAATGTTTCTAGAATTCCCCTGGGAAGCCGTCTGGCCCTGGGCTTTTGTTTGTTTAGAGATTTTTGATGACTGTTTCAATCTCCATACTGGTTATGGGCACGTTCAGGTTTTCTATTTCTTCCTGGTTCAGTTGCGGTAGTTTATACATCTCTAGGGATGCATCCCTTTCTTCCAGGTTGTCAAATTGTTGGCATAGAGGTGTTCATAATATGTTCTTATAATTATTTATTTTTTTGGTGTTGGTTTGGTGTCATGGTTTTATTTATTTGGGTTCTTTCTCTTTTCTTTTTAATAAGTCTGCCCAGGGGTTTATTAATCTTATTAATTCTTTCAGAGAACCAGCTCCTAGTTCTGTTGATTTGTTCTATTATTTTTGTTTGTTTGTTTGTTTCTATTTCATTGATTTCTGCTCTGATCTTTATGATTTCTCTTCTCCTGCTTGGTTTAGGCTTTCTTTGTTGTTCTTTCTCTAGCTCCTTTAGGTGTAGGATTAGGTTGTGTATTTGAGAACTTTCTTGTTTCTTGAGAAGGTTTCTACCTCTATATATTTTCTGCTCAGGACTGGCTTTGCTGTGTCCCACAGATTTTGAAGCATTGTGTTTGCATTATCATCTGTTTCCATGAATTTTTTCAATTCTTCTTTAATTTCCTGGTTGACCCATTCACTCTTTAGAAGGATGCTCTTTGGTGTCCAGGTATTTGGGTTCTTTCCAAATGTCATCTTGTGATGGAGTACTAGCTTCAGAGCATTGTGGTGTGAAAGTATGCAGGGAAGGATCCCAATCTTTTGATACTGGTTGAGACCTGATTTATGACCCAGGATGCGATCTATTCTGGAGAATGTTCCAGGTGCACTGGAGAAGAATGTGTATTCTGTTGCTTTGGGATGGAATGTTCTGAATCTATCTGTTATGTCCCTCTGTCCAGTGTGTCACTCAAGGCCTTTATTTCCTTGTGGATCTTTTGCTTGGATGATCTGTCCATTTCAGTTAGGGGGGTGTTATGTCCCCTACTATTACTGTATTCTTGTCGCTGTGTTTCTTTGATTTTGTTATTAATTGGTTTATATAGTTGGCTGCTCCCATCTTAGGGGCATAGATATTTAAAATTGTTAAATCTTCTTGCTGCACAGACCCTTTGAGTATGATATAGTGTCCTTCCTCATCTCTTTTTATAGTCTTTGGCTTAAAGTCTAATTGATCTGATAAAAGTATTGCCACCCCAGCCTTCTTCTGATGTCCATTAGCATGGTAAATGTTTTCCATCCCTTCACTTTAAATCTGGAGGTGTCTTTGGGTCTCAAATGAGTTTCTTGTGGGCAGCATAGTGATGGGTTTTGTTTTATTATCCATTCTGATACCTGTGTCTTTTGATTGGGGCATTTAGCCCATTAGCATTGAGGGTTACTATTGAGAGATATGAGTTTAGTGCCATTGTATTGCCTATAAGGTGACTCTTACTGTATATTGTCTCTGTTCCTTTCTGATCTACTACTTTTGGGGTCTCTCTTCGCTTAGAGGACCCCTTTCAATATTTCCTGTAGAGGTGGTTTGGTGTTTGCAAATCTTTCAGGTTTTGTTTGTCCTGGAAGCTTTTTATCTCTCTTTCTATTTTCAATGATAGCCTAGCTAGATATAGTATTCTTGGCTGCATGTTCTTCTCCTTGAGTTCTCTGAATATATCACACCAGTTCTTTTTGGCCTGCCAGGTCTCTGTGGATAAGTCTGTTGCTAATCTAATACTTTTACCATTGTATGTTACAGACTTCTTTTCCCGGGCTGCTTTCAGGATTTTCTCTTTGTCGCTAAGACTTATAAATTTTACTATTGGCTGACGGGGTGTGGACCTATTCTTATTGATTTTGAGGGAAGTTCTCTGTGCGTCCAGGATTTTGATGCTTGTTCCCTTTGCCATCTTAGGGAAATTCTCCACAATAATTCTCTCCAATATACCTTCTGCTCCCCTCGCTCTTTCTTCTTCTTCTGGAGTCCCAATTATTCTAATGTTGTTTCGTCTTATGGTGTCACTTATCTCTCGAATTCTCCCCTCATGGTCCAGTAGTTGTTTTTCTCTCTTTTGCTCAGCTTCTTTATTCTCTGTCATTTGGTCTTCTGTATCACTAATTCTTTCTTCTGCCTCATTTATCCTAGCATTAAGAGCCTCCATTTTTTATTGCACCTCATTAATAGCTTTTTTTCTTTCAACTTGGTTAGATTTTAGTTCTTTCATTTTTCCAGAAAGGGCTTTTATCTCTCCAGAGAGTCTTTCTCTAATATCTTCCTTGCCTTTTTCGAGCCTGGCTAGAGCCTCAGAATCGTCATTCTGAACTCTAGATCTGACATATTACCAATGTCTGTATTGATTAGGTCCCTAGACTTTGCTATTGCCTTTTGTTCTTTTTTTTGTGATGAGTTTTTCCGCCTTGTCATTTTGTCCAGATAAGAATATATGAAGGAGCAACTAAAATACTAAAAGGGTGGCAAAGACCCCAAGAATATGCTCTTTAAGCAAATCAGAAGAGATCCCAAATCATGGGGGGGCAGGAAGGGGATAAAAAGAAGTTCAGAAAAAAAAATTTTTTAAAAGTAAACAAATAAAGAACAAATATAAAAAAGAAAAAAATATATATATTAGACTGGTGACTAGAATAGGGTCACCCACTTAATTTGGGGAATATTTTGTCTCTTAGAAGAAACTACCTCCCAAAATTTTAAAGAATGAAAAACATATATAAGGGTAAACAAAATGAAGGGATGGAATATTTTTATAAAGATGAAAAAAAAATTTTTTTAATTTCTAAAAAAGGAGTTGTTAAAGGAAGTTGGCTGGGAGAATAAAGAAAAAGAAAGGGGAGAGATTTTGCTCGGGCTGGAGACTAGAACAAGCCTGGAGCTAGATTTAGGGTATATTTTGATCTATTAGGAGAAGTTGTACCCCAAATTTCTTAGAAGAAAAAACCCTATGTGTATACACAAAATTAAGTTAGATACAATGAAGGATAAAATAGGACTATAAAATGAAGGTTCATGGGGCGCCTGGGTGGCTCAGTGGGTTAAGCTGCTGCCTTCGGCTCAGGTCATGATCTCAGGGTCCTGGGATCGAGTCCCGCATCGGGTTCTCTGCTCGGCAGAGATCCTGCTTCCTTTTCTCTCTCACTGCCTGCCTCTCTGTCTACTTGAGATCTCTCTGTCAAATAAATAAATAAACAAAATCTTTAAAAAAAATGAAGGTTCAAAAAAGATTATTATTATTTTTTTATGAAATGTATTGTTAAGATAAAGTAGTTAAAATGTGAAAAGAGGAAAGGGTAAAAGTTAAAAACAAATTTAGAAGAAGAAAAAAATAAAATTTAAAAAATTTTTAAATTAACTGCAAGACTAAAGAATGATGGGGAGAAAGCCATGAATTCCATGCTTTGCTTGCGCTTCCTCTGGAATTCTGCTGTTCTCCTTGGTAAGTGAACTTGGTCTTGGCTGGATTTCTTGTTGATCTTCTGGGGGAGGGGCCTGTTGTAGTGATTCTCAAGTGTCTTTGCCCCAGGTGGAATTGCACTGCCCTTACCAGAGGCCAGGCTAAGTAATCTGCTTGGGTTCCTCTTTGGAGCTTTGTTCCCTGAACGCTTTCAGTAGAGTTCCAGAGGACAGGAATGAAAATGGCGACCTCCCAGTCTCTGTCCCGGAGGAGCTGATAGTTTGCACCCCTCCCCCCGCCGTGTGCCCTCAGAGAAAAGCGCTCAATCACTCCCGCCTCCCTGGCCTCTGGCCGTGCTCCGATCTCAACCAGCCTGTGACCGGTTCAAGGTAACCCCGAGCTGAGAGTTCACTCCTCAGCTCTGTCTCTGTAGCCGGCTTCCCTGTTCTAATACCCGTGAGCTCTGTGACACTCAGACACCCCCGATCCTTCTGTGACCCTGCAGGACCTGGGGCCACACAGACCCCACGTGGGCTTCACCCCAGTTTAGGCTCTGGAGCGATGTCCCTCAGTGGAGCAGACTTTTAAAAGTCCTGATTTTGTACTTGGTTGCTCCGCCCCTTGCCGGGAGCCAGTCCCTCCCGCCTTGGTCTATCTTCCCGTCGCTTTGGATTCACTTCTCCACCGTCCTACCTTTCAGAAAGTGGTCGATTTTCTGTTTCTAGAATTGTTGCTCTTCTTCTCTTCGGTCTCCTGTTGGATTTGTAGGTGTTCTCAATGGATTGATAAGCTATCTAGCTGATCTCCTGCTACCAGATGTAGTCTCAGCCTGCTACTGTTCTGCCATCTTGATGTCTCCCAAGACTCCCAGGATCCCTTTTAAATACTCAAAAGACATTATATATTTTTCTGCCAATGAGAAAGATGTTTGGGGTGCCTGGGTGGCTCAGTGGGTTGAGCCTCTGCCTTCGGCTCAGGTCATGATCCCAGCGTCCTGGGATCGAGTCCCACATCGGGCTCCTTGCTCATCGGGGAGCCTGCTTCTCCCTCTACCTCTGCCTGCCATTCTGTCTGCCTGTGCTTGCTCTCTCTCCCTCTCTCTCTCTGACAAATAAATAAATAAAATTAAAAAAAAAAAAAAGAAAGATGTTTGTAGCTGGCACTGGGTAACCCTCTTCCTTCCAGCACATTGCAGGCTGCTGTCATATTGCAGTCATCCATGGTAGGGAAACTACCATGGGCCACATCTACATAGGAGAACTCTGTGCTCCTAGCATCCACTTGAACTGTCTCAGTCCAGGGAAGGACACAAAAGTTGACTCGATGTTGCCTTACAGTCCTACTGTTCCACCTCCTGAGGATAAGTCACTAATCCAGTGGACACTTTCCCATTTCTGTTCTCCTTCCAGATTCCCACACTGCTGCTGACTTTCAACAATTTCATGTTTCCAGACGTCAGCTGTGGTTATCTGAGCAAAGGAGTGTCCTGCTCCTGGTGTAAGGAGAACTTAGGCAGCACTCCAACACAGGCACAGTTGAGCTCCGCTATTCTTTGTCTGTACACATGTGGGCAGGGTTCCTGGAATTAGTGTGTTTCTTGTGGGACTGGATGTCTGGGGGCCTTGAGCTCCACAGCACAGCAATCAGTTGACAGGGGGGAGTGGAGAGAGCGCAAGCGCACACTCAGACTCCTAAAGCTGCCAAACCTTGGCTACTTGTGGCCAATAGTGCAGGGCGATGTCTCCCAGCCTGACCTTGGGCACCCAGCCCTGAACCCTGCCTCCTCTCCGTCTCCTGGCAGGTTGAGCAGAAATGCCTGGGATGGAAAGTTGGTGGGGGTCATGGTGCCTGGTGGCTCAGTCATTCAAGCATCTTCCTGGGGCTCAGTTCATGATCTCACAGTCCTAGGATCGAGCCCCACCTTGGGCTACCTGCTCAGTGGGGAGTCAGCTGCTCCTCAGACCTCCCCCCTCTCATGCTCTGCCTCTCTCAAATAAATAAACAAAATCTCTAAAATTTTTTTAAAAATTGGTTGGAGTGCTCACTCCCCTCAGGCCCCTGTATCTGGCCTTTGCTGCTTGGTTCTCTAATACTTTCCATTATTTAATAATCAATAACCCTGGGATTGAAAGTGACAGTGGCTATAGGGTTTTCAGGTTCAGGTTTTACTCTTTGTCATAGGCAGAGAAAGGAAACAGGTTTATGGCAGCATTAGAATCTCTGGATGTCCACAAGTAGGCTGTTTGTAGCTGGAAGGGACATCCTCACGAAGAGGTCCCATTTTGGTCAGGTCCCTTGTCCCACGTGGCCACCAGGGGGCGGTTTCCCTGGAGAGGAGCTTCACTAAGCCACCCTTCAACATGATCCTGCTTTCTGTTTCCTTTCAGGCACAGCTGCTGTTCCATCACATCAGATGGAAATCCGAGCAAAGCCTCTCTTGCAGGTGGTTCTGCAAAACCTAGAGATTTCATTGCATTTTTGTCTTCTACTTGCTTTCTTCTGCTGCTCCTTCGCTAAACCTTTAAGGTGAGATGACAGCAGAACAGAAAGCTGTTGTGTGAACAGGCTGAGAGGTCAAGAGAGTAAATGCCAAATGTGCTGTGGGGGCTTCTGCCTTGGCAGGAAGGTAACCATTAGACAGGGAAATGGGTTCTGGAATGCAGGGATGGAGGGCAGGGTGGGTGCCAGAAGGTTAAGGAAATAGCATGTTCTTCTGCATTTCCACCTGGATATTTATTTCTCAACACTCAGATGTTCGTAGAAGCCACCATCTCATCGCTGGTGATAAATAAAAACGTTTCTTGGCAATGGAGGATGAATGGGTCAGCCTTTTCTAGTATTCAAAACAGAATTCCAATTTGCGAGGCTGCTTCCTTTGAAAGTCAGGTACTTAAGTTTAGGACACACTGTTCCCAAGAATTTTGTAGGAGGAGACAAACAATATTCCCATATATATAGCTGTCAGAATTAAAATAAGATGACTGCTACCATATTTATGCCATTCCCTACAGAAGATGCATTACTAGGTGCCTTTCAGTGCATGAGTTCAGTGAATATTCACGCTCTTCTGTCATAACTGTTAAATCTGTTGGTCCTCCTGAATTATGCACAACTCACTATTGCTCTATGGATTTCCATGATTCAGGTATTTTCAGCTGATTTGACCAATGATTTCCCATTCCTCTACATATTAGGAGAGCGAATGCCTGACCCCGCTTCCTACGCTTTTTTTGAAGGAAGTCTGTCAGTCTTTATGTGCAAGAGAATCTCGTGATGTAGATATCCACCAAATATTGTGGTATTCCGAACATGAGGAAACACCAGCAGTGAGCAACAGAGAAGAACTTACCATATCAAACTCTCTAGAAAAAGCAATGTGTTATTATGCAGCTTTAGTAAACAGGGTCACAGGGAGGGGCTAAGGAACCTAATTAATGATGCCAAATAATTCCAGGAAACATGATTTTCTCCGTAGTAATAGATAATTTTGATGAAGGATTGAATGAGTTATCTGCCAAGTGAATTCTTAAAGCCTAGTAGCTCACTGATATGCAAGGTAATAAGAACCAAGACAGGATAAACCACCGTCAGTAGTTCAGTTATGATAAAAAATAAATACAACATTAAACATATTAACATGATTTGCAGAACATGGAATCCATGAAATCACTCAGGGAAAAAGAAATGACAAAAAGGATAAACTATGCGCAGAAAAACTAACCCACATTTTTCCCAGATCCCACGCAATATTCTTCTCCAAGTCAGATGCACTGACTTCTCTTATTCATGCTCCCACCCGCTCCAGGGTGGTCTCTGCTTATGCATTCCACCAAACTGACTCTCAGGAAGGTCAACAAAGCCATCTGTGTTTCTGACATCTCAGGCAGTTTCAACCCATATCTTCCTGGAATCTGCTGATGGTCTTTGAAGCACATTTACTTCTTTAAAGACACTCACCAGCATCCTCTCTTACCCTGTGCTGTATGGCCAAGAGGCCACCGTCTCCTTTGTGGCTCTTCTCTCCCCTCCCTTCAATGGTTGAAGAGTCTCAGAATCAAGTTTATGTCTGTTTCTCACACAACACAGTCTCCCTGCATGATCACCTCTATTTCTGGCTTTGCCTTCTAGATGTGAACCTCAGTCATGGCGTTTCTTGTCAAATGCCAGCTCACGTGTCCCCAAAACTGGACATACGTGTCTCCATGTCTGCCAGTGACTTGTCGAGGGGTCCACAGCTTTTCTGTGTGCAATTCCTCTGTGCTTCAACCTCTCTATTCTAGCAGCAGGTGAGAGAAGTCACTTCCTTTCCTTCATCATTAAAACATTAAATAGGAGGATTGTTTTTAGATCCCATCCCTACAGCAACCATATTTATATACCCCTACAACCAAAGATGTAGACATCAGGATCTGTATTTATTATGTCTTATAGCCTAAGGGCAACGTGCAAGTTGTCTTAGAGAAAGTCAGTTGTTATTTCCAATGTTAATGCAGTATGATGGTAAATGCATTCTGCTGTCCAATTTCCAACGGATTTACACAATCAGACCTGGTGTGCCTCTTTGAACACTCTTTTGTCCTTAAAGTTCCATAAAGAAAAAAATGATACACTGATTACATATTATAAATATATTTTATTATATTCTGCTATGTAAAGGTGTACATCATATTATATGAAAAAACGGAATCTTATCAATATTTACATAAATAAATATTTAAATAGATAAATAGACATGAGCAAGGTCATCTGTAAGCAACTACTGCTTGTAGAGTCGACATGTTCTGAAAACACTTGACAAATTGACTGTGTTCATGTCTTTGGGACAACAGAAATGAGAGTCTCTGGCATGGCAGAACTCCGGAATGTGTGATGTTATCAGTCAGAGGGAATCATTTCCATGTTGAAATGGGTCTCACTTCCTGCTCCTTAATTCCTTTTGCAAGGCTGTTGATGCATACAAGGGTTTCATGGTCTCTGCTCGGACCATCTCCCAGGCACAAGGGCTGTATTGCTTCTCTTGCAGATAGAGGGAGATTCTCTGGAAGTAGTTCCTCAAGATGGAATCCCCATTCACGAGGGGCAACACTCCCATCCCCGCCTCCTGCAGGGGACAGGCTTCCAGGAGGCCCAGCTGCTCAGAAAGTCCCGAGCACAATTCCTCCAGGAGGGTCGTGTTCCAAGGAGCAGGTGAGGCCTCTGTGCAGAAGAGCTGGAAGGTCTTCTGGTTTGTCACATGGACGACAAAGAGGGCTTGAGCCTTCTGCAGTTGCTTGCCGTCAAACACCTCCTGGGGGAAGCCAAAGCCATTTGTGTACTTGTCACAGGAGGTAGCAGACAGTCTCCTCATTTGTCACAGGAGCATCAAGGCCCTCCAGTTCAGCAGGCCGTGGTCCTGAAGCAGGTCACATCCCAGAGAGCCGAGGGAGTGGCAGCTGAGTACCACAGGGCCACCAAGAAGGAGCAGGGCAGGGCCATTGGGGATCCTGCAGGTGCTGTTGGCCTGGCTGGGGTGGGCACGTCTGGGATCTGTGGCTCTAGCTTCTCTGAACATCTTGTCTTGTGCGTGAGGCTTAAGTAGGGGACAGAAGAGTTTTCAATTTCTGAACGTTGCCCTTACTTTCTACTTCTCTTTTTGCTTTCCTTTCTACACTTTCTACTTGGGTTTGGAGCATGGGTTTTTCAACTATGTATTATTTTATTTAAGTATTATCTTTGCCTCCAGAATCTTTTGGATGTTTTTTTAGTTGAAATTTTCAGGAAAACGTAATCGCAGGGAGACACAGTATATATCATTATATATTGTATTTTTGTCTGTGCTTTAAGATAAAAAAAAAAGTGTAACGTTTATCCAATTCAGGATTGAGAATGACTAAAAATTTTAAGCGAGTAGTTATATTTGAAAGCTATTGATGCTTATGTATATAAGTAAATTTGATATGTGACCTATCATTTCTTTACATGTATACAGTGTAGTATATGGAGAACATAAACAAATTAACAATTTCCAAGTGTACATAATGATTTCGGTGTACCTGAACATTTCCAATCAATCCAGATTGCTAAATGCAAGTGAAAACTGGAATTATTTACTTAACATGGGTTTTTACTGTCCTGAATTTGAATGTTGCCTCATATGACAAAATCATTTTTTGAAGATTTTTATTTATTTATTTGACAGAGAGAAATATACAGAGAGAGTACAAGTAGACAGATTACCAGGCAGACAGTGAGGGAGAAGCAGACTCCCAACGAGCAGGGAGCCTAATGCGAGGCTCCATCCCAGTACCCTGGGATCATGACTTGAGCTGAAAGCGGCCACCCAACTGACTGAGCCACCCAGGCACCATGACAGCATCAACTTTATCTTCACCTGCTCCTACATACTCTGGAAGGTATTGTCAAAATATTTTTTCTGTTGGGGTGCCGGAGTGGCTCAGTGGTTTAAGCCTCTGCCTTCAGCTCGGGTCACGATCTCGGGGTCCTGGGATCGAGCCCCGCATCGGCCTCTCTGCTCAGCGGGGAGCCTGCTTCCTCCTCTCTCTCTGCCTGCCTCTCTGCCTGCTTCTGATCTCTGTGTGTCAAATGAATAAACAAAATCTTTAAAAAATATATATTTTTTTTCTGTTAACACTAGATAACTACTGAGGTATTGAATGAGTTTTGTAGAGCTAAATCATAAAATTTAATGTATTTATGTTTTCATTTCCAAAGCCTGCATCACAACAGGCCTCAAACATAAGTAATGCCCACAAGACACCACTGGCAGCTCACAAGTAAGAAAGATCACCAGTCCAGGTAAGACTCTGAGACCCAGGAAATGATGGAAAGAAACTCATCCAATCCTAAGGGATTCCTGTCACACCACGATTTGTCACACTGACCTTGCAGAGAGTTTGTGTCTTCCACGAATTCTGTGCCATTGTTTCTTATTTAATACCCATGAAAGACAATAAATACCAAGGTTTTGTTAGAGCGTTCCAAGGCATTGCAAGTGCCTCCAGTAGGAATCCAGGTTCTTGTCTGGGAAGAGGAAGTGTCAAGGTTCTAATTCCAGAATGATGGGATTTTTCCAGCACCACCTCACTGACTAGGTAGTTACCACCTCTCTAACCTCTTTCCTCTGCAATGACTGTGTTTCCAGCACCCGTGCGCTCTTGGGCTCATCCCTGAGGACAGGCTCACCAT
This sequence comes from Lutra lutra, assembly GCF_902655055.1. NCBI lineage: Eukaryota > Metazoa > Chordata > Mammalia > Carnivora > Mustelidae > Lutra > Lutra lutra. The sequence goes on along the minus strand of NC_062290.1, from coordinate 47,406,169 downwards.
GTCCGGAGGACTCTACATTCCCCTACTGTGCAGGGGCTGGATTCCTTTTTAACAAAGCACTTAATGCCCCTAGATCCTTGCCCTTGCCTTTGCCCCTGGAGTGTTTGTGTCCGGGACCCTCTCAGTGCTCACCTCCTCCTCCCTGCCCAGGTATCAAAGGGGTCAACATCCCTCAGATGCTGAGGGTGAACGATTGCGTTCTCCAAGTAGAGGAAAGACTGATTATAATCCTTTCACCTTGAATAAGAGAATACATTTATTGTACCACCACAGTGCTTAATTTTCCGGTTTTTCATTTTTTTAAAGTAAGCTCCAGACACAGGGTGGACCCTCACATGGGGCTTGAACTCACAGTCTGACATCAAGATCTGAAGTGAGAGTAAGAATCAGATCCTCAACCAACTGAGCCACCCAGGATCCCCCATGGTTCAATTCTTTCTGAAACTAGAGAACACTTGTTAGTCCAAAATTTCTGAGCCGAGCACAAGGGATTCACTGACTGAGTCTCTCAGGAGAAACTTCCAGCACAGAAACTCTGACTTTCACTAGCTCATTCAGACTGTGCGTTTCCAGTAGGCAGCTTCGTTTGGCCATCTGTCTGGCGCTCAGAATGCGGGGGCGGGGGTGAGACCCAGGTGATGGTGTCAGGGACAAACTTCCTTGTTGCCTTTCCTTATTCATGGTGTTGCATTTTCTACATAAGTACCAACAACAAAGAGAATTTGAATTACTTAATATTTCCACATGCTTTACTGGACATGCTCTCATTTGCTGGTCCTGATCATATTCTACGACATTGTGAGGATCACACAGATGGAAGGAAGAAGAGGGCCAAGGGGCTGTTCCAGGTTTCTCTTTCATTTTAAGAGATCAGTTTTTCTGTTTCTCATGTCAGCTTTCCTCGAAAGCAAAACATGTCAGCAGCTGTGTGTGAGGGAGGGGGGAAGACAACTGTTCTGTCTGAACATCACAAAAGCGAAGAGTGGCCTGTCTGCTGAGAAAATGACAGAGTGTATGACAGCCAAATTTGATGCAGCAACATTGGAGATGAGCAGCTACAGGACACAGGGGAAACAAAGGCTATACTGAGTTATTGTAAGTTAGGAGTATGGCTGGCTCAGCCAGAGGATCCCAGAAGAACAACTCTTGGGTCCCCATGAGGCACTCAGCTTTACAAGATGAGCCATCTCATTTTCCTTTTGTTCAATCCACATGTGCACAACTCAAAGGAGAGATGAGAGGAGTCACACCAACCAGCTCACAAGGACTGGTGACCAGGACTCAGCTGCTCACTCTCTCTGGAAGGAGACAGGATCCTCGCCCTGCCTGAGAGCTCTACCTACCTGAAAAGTCCACTCAGGCCCAGAAAAGATTGCCTGAGAATTCCATGATTAAGACAAGGTGAACTGAAAGACCCTGCATGATTCTGCTCTGCACCTGGATTAGAATAATGATGAGGATCTTTTAGATGATAACACTAAAGGGGATTGCAGTCTAACCCTTCTGAGATCCTTGAAAACCATTACCTCTGTCTTCCCAGGAACCCCATTTGGATTCCGTTTATTTATGAAGGTGTTTGGAGAGAAACAGAAACCCAGAGGGAGAAATTATTCAGATGAACCAATATCCAAGGTGGAACACAAAGGAGTTGTGAGATAATGGCTGGTCTGGAAGCAGCTGTAAATATGTGAAGAATAGAAATGGACAGAGGATTTGAAACCCAGGAGAGGCCATGGCATGAAATCAGCCAGGTGGAGAGAGTGAGGGATCAAGGATTCTAGATCACACTGTGGACGCCAAAGGCTTGTTGTCTGTGACTTGTGTGGCAACAGGGGGTGTGGGAGGAGTCAAATGCATGACAGACTTGAAGTTCCAGAGACAAGTTGGCAGGGTCCCTGTTAAATACTCATGAGAGTGGGGAGGAGTCAGAGAAGTAGCAGGCTGAGATGGCATGAGGTACAGGAGATCAGCTGGATAGTTTATCAAACCATTCCGAACAGCTATACCGTAACAGAAGATCGAAGAGAAGAAGAGCAGTAATTCTAGAAACAGAAAATTGACCACTTTCTGAAAGGTGGGACCTGCGGAGAAGTGAATCCAAAGCGATGGGAAGATAGAGCGCAGGGGGATGGTCTGGATCCCTGGAAGCACAGGAGCAATGGAGCACAAAATCAGAACTTTTAAATGTCTGTTTCCACTGAGGGACATCGCTCCAGAGGGTAAGCCGAGGTGAAGCCCACTGGGGGATAACGTGGTCTCAGGTCCTGCGGGGTCACAGAATGGTCGGGGGGTGTTTGAGTGTCACAGAGCTCCCAGGTATTAGAGCGGGGAAGCTGGTTACAGGGAATGAGCTGAGGAGTGAGTTCTCACCTTGGAGTTACCTTAAGCTGTGATCCGTGGCATAGGCAGGCCCCTGCTCGGTGAGCATGGACCCCACAAGATCCTGGGAGACCCCCCCGGAAGAGCGCAGGATCTGCTGGGTTTGGAGACTCCAGGCGGGGCTCTGTGAGAGAGATGGTTGGTCACAGTCTGGGGGAGCTCAGCGCACGGCCAGAGGCCAGGGAGATGGGAGTGATTGAGCACTTTTCTCCAAGGGTGCACTGAGGAGTGGGGCCCCGAGCTCTCGGCTCCTCCGGGCCAGAGATTGGGAGACCAGCATTTTCATGCCATCCTCCAGACTCTATGGAAAGCGTTCAGGGAACAAAAGCGTCCAAAGGGGAAACCCTAGCGAAATTACTTAGCCCGGCCCCTGGTAAGGGCAGTGCAATTCCTCCTCGGGGCAAGGACTCTTGAGAATCACTACAACAGGCCCCTCCCCCAGAAGACCAGCAAGAAATTCAGCCAAGGACAAGTTCACTTACAAGGAGAATAGCGAATTCTGGAGGAGGAGCAAGCAAAGCATGGAATTCATGGCTTTCTCCCCATGATTCTTTAGTCTTGTAAGTAAATTAATTTTTTAAATTTTATTTTATTCTTAAGCTAAATTTTTTTAACCTTACTCTTTCCTCTTTTAACTTTTTAAACTAGTTTATCTTAACAATACCTTTCATTTAAAAAATCGTTTTGAACCTTCATTATTATACTCATATGTTATCCTTCTTTGTATCTATCTTTATTTTTTCTATACACATAGGGATTTTCTTTGAAAAAATTTTGGGATACAACTTCTTCTAATAGGTCAAAATATACCCTACATCTAACACAGGTCTTTGTTCTAGTCTCCAGCCTGAGCAAATTCTCTCCATTTATCTTATCAACTCCTTTTTTAGAAATTTTTTAAAAAAACTTTCATCTTTAGAATCATATTCCATCCCTTCATCGTGTTTACCCTTATTGTGTTTGTCTGTTTGTATTTTTTCATTCTTTAAAATTTGGGGAGATAATTCTTTTGAGAGACCAAAATACTCCCAAATTAAGTGGGTGACTCTGTTCTAGTCACCAATCTAATATATATATTTCCTTCTTAATATTTTTCTTTATTTAATTTTTTTCTCTGAACTCTTTTTACCACATGTCTTAATCCCATGATTTGGGGTCTCTTCTGATTTGGTTAGAGCACATTTTTTGGGGGTCCTTGCCACCCTTTTAGTATTTTATTCACTCTTTCATATATTTCCTTTTGGATAAAAGGACAAGGTGGAAAAATGCACTGAAAAAAAAAAAAAAAACTAAAGATAAGAGGCAGTACCGAAGGCTAGGGACCTAATCAATACAGACATTGGTAATATGTCAGATCTAGAGTTCAGTATGAAAATCGTCAAGGTGCCAGCTGGCCTCAAAAAAGGCATGGAAGATATTAGAGAAACCGTGTCTGGAGAAATAAAAGCCCTTTCTGGAGAAAAAAAAGAACTAAATCTAACCAAGTTGAAATCAAAAAAGCTATTAATGAGGTGCAAACAAAATAGAGGTTCTTACTGCTAGGATAATGAGGCAGAAGAGAGAATTAGTGATAGAGAAGACCAGATGACACAGAATAAGAGATGAGCAAAATAGAGACAACACAACGACTGGACCATGAGGGGAGAATTCGAGTGACAAGTGATACCATAAGGCAAAACAACATTAGAATTATTGGGAATCAAGAAGGAGATGAAAGGAGAGAGGGGAGCAGAAGGTGTATTGGAGAGATTATTGTAGAGAATGTCCTAATATGGCAAAGGGAACAACACCAAAATCCAGGAGGCACAGGGAACTTCCCTCAAATCAATAAGAATAGGTCACACCCTGTCAGCTATAATAAAATTACAGGTCTTAGTGACAAAGAGAAAATCCTGAAAGCAGCAAGGGACAGGAATTCTGTAATATACAATTGTAAAAATATTAGATTAGCAACAGACTTATCCACAGAGACCTAGCAGGCCAGAAAGAACTGGTATGATATATTCAGAGCACTCAATGAGAATAACATGCAGCCAAGAATACTATATCCAGCTAGGCTATCATAGAAAATAGAAGGAGAGATAAAAAGCTTCCAGGACAAACAAAACGAAAACAATTTCTAAATCACCAAACCAGCTCTACAGGAAATATTGAAAGGGGTCCACTAAGCTAAGACAGAGCCAACAAGTAGTAGACCAGAAAGGAACAGAGGACAATATACGGTAAGAGTCACCTTACAGTCATACAGTGGCACTAAATTCATATCTCTCAATAGTACCCTGAATGTAAATGGGCTAAAATGCCCCAAGGAAAAGACACAGGGTATCAGAATGGATAAAACAACAAAACCCACTGCCTACAGTGCTGCCTACAAGAAACTCATTTGAGACCCAAAGACACCTCCAGATTTAAAGTGAGGGGGTAGAAAACAATTTGCCATGTTAATGGACATGAAAAGAAAGCTGGGATGGCAATCCTTCCATCAGATCAATTAGATTTCAAGACAAAGATTCTAATAAGAGATGAGGAAGGACACTATATCATACTCAAAGGGTCTGTCCAACAAGAAGATCTAACAATTGTAAGTATCTATGCCCCTAACATGGGAGCAGCCAATTATATAAATCAATCCAAAGCAATCTCAAAGAAACACATCGACAAGAATACAATCATAGTAGGGGATGTAACAGCCCCCTCCCTGAAATGGAAAGATCATCCAAGCAAAAGATCAACAAGGAAATAAAGGCCTTGAGTGACACACTGGACCAGAGGGACATCACAGATATATTCAGAACATTCCATCCCAAAGCAACAGAAAACACGTTCTTCTCCAGTGCACCTGGAACATTCTGCAGAATAGATCGCATCTTGGGTCCTAAATCAGGTCTCAACCAGTATCAAAAGATTGGGATCATTCCCTGCATACTTTCACACCACAATGCTCTGAAGCTAGTACTCCATCACAAGACGAAATTTGGAAAGAACCCAAATACCTGGAGACAAAACAGCATCCTTCTAAAGAATGAATGGGTCAACCAGGAAATTAAAGAAGAATTGAAAAAATTCATGGAAACAAATGATAATGAAAACATAACGGTTCAAAAATCTGTGGGACACAACAAAGCCAGTCCTGAGCAGAAAATATATAGCAATACAAGCCTTTCTCAAGAAACAAGAAAGGCCTCAAATACGCAACCTAACCCTACACCTAAAGGACCTGGAGAAAGAACAACAAGAAAAGCCTAAACCCAGCCTGAGAAGAGAAATAGTAAAGATCAGAGCATAAATCAATGAAATAGAAACCAAAAAAAAAAAAAAAAAAAAAAAATCCCACAAAAAACAATAGAACAAATCAACAAAACTAGGAGCTGGTTCTTTAAAAGAATGAGTAAGATTGATAAGCCCCTGGCCAGACTTATAAAAAAGAAAAGAGAAAGGACCCAAATAAATAAAATCATGAATTAAGAAGGAGAGATCACAACCAACATCAAAGAAATACAAACAATTATAAAAACATATTATGAGCAACTATACACCAGCAAATCTGATAATCTGGAAGAAATGGATGCATTCCTAGAGACATATAAACTACCACAACTGAACCAGGAAGAAAAAGAAAACCAGAAGAGACCCATAACCAGTAAGGAGATTGAAGCAGTCATCATAAATCTCCAAACAAACAGCTTCCCAGGGGAATTCTACCAAACAGTTAAAGAAGAATTAATTCCTATTCTCCTGGAATGGCTCCAAAATACAGAAGTGGGAGGAAAACTTCCAAACTCATTTTATGAGGCCAGCATTACCTTGATCCCAAAACCAGACAAGGTTCCTATCAGAAAAGAGAATTACAGACCAATATCCTTGATGAACACAGCACGTGAAAATTCTCACCAAAACACTATCCAAAAGGATCCAACGGTACATTAAAAGGATGATTCACCACGACCAAGCGGGATTTATTCCAGGGCTGCAAGGTTGGTTCAACATGCACAAATCAATCAATGGGATACGATACATTAATAAAAGAAAGAACAAGAACCATATGATATTCTCAATAGATGCTGAAAAAGCACTGGACAAAGTACAGCACCCTTTCCTGTTCAAAACTCTTCAAAGTGTAGGGATAGAGGGTACATACCTCAATATCATCAAAGCCCACCATGAAAAACCCACTGCAAACATCATTCTCAGTGGAGAAAAACTGAGAGTTTTTCCACTAAGGTCAGGGAACACGGCAGGGATGTCCATTACCACCACTGCTCTTGAATACAGTACTGGAAGTCCTAGCCTCAGCAATCAGACAACAAAAAGAAATAAAAGGCATCCAAAGTGACAAAGAAGTCAAACTCTCACTCTTTGCCAATGATATGATACCTTATGTGGAAAACCCCAAGACTCCACTCCAAAACTGCTAGAACTCATACAGGAATTCAGTAAAGTGGCAGGTAAAAATCAATGCACAGAAATCAGTTGCCTTGTATACACCAACAAAAAAACAGAAGAAGAGAAATTAAGGAATCAATCCCACTTATAATCACAACCAAAACCCTAAGATACCTGGGAATAAATCTAACTAAAGAGGCAGAGAATCTGTACTCAGAAAACTTTGGAATATTCATGAAAGAAATTGAGGAAGCCATAAAGAAATGCAAAATAGTTCCATGCTCATGCATTGGAAGAACAAATATTGTGAAAATGTCTATGCTACCTAGAGCAATCTACACATTTATTGCAATCGCTATTAAAATACCATCAACTTTTTTCACAGAAATGGGACAAATAATCCTAAAATTTGTTTGGAACCAGAAAAGACCCCAACAGCCAGAAGAATGTTGAAAAAGAAAACCAAGTTGGTGGCAACACAATTCCAGATTCAAGCTCAATTATAATGCTATAATCATCAAGGCAGTATTTTACTGGCCCAAAAACAGACACATAGATCAGTGGAACAGAATAGAGAACCCAGAAACAGACCCTCAACTTTATGGTCAACTAATCTTCGACAAAGCAGCAAAGAATGTCCGATGGAAAAAAGACGGCCTCTTCAACAAATGGTGTTGGGAAAATTGGACAGCCACATGCAGAGAAATGAAACTGGACCATTTCCTTACACCACACACAAAAATAGACTCAAACTGGATGAAGGACCTCAGTGTGAGAAAGGAATCCATCAATATCCTTGAGGACAACACAGGCAGTAACCTCTTTGACCTTAGCTACAGCAACTACTTCCTAGGAACATCACCAAAGGCAAGGGAAGCAAGAGCAAAAATGAATTATTGGGACTTCATCAAGGTCAAAATCTCTGCACAGCAAAGGAAACAGTTCACAAAAACAAAAGACGGGGCACCTGGGTGGCTCAGTGGGTTAAAGCCTCTGCCTTTGGCTTGGGTCATGATCTCAGGGTCCTGGGATCGAGCCCCGCATTGGGCTCTCTGCTCAGTGGAGAGCCTGCTTCCTCCCTCTCTCTCTCTCTCTCTGCCTGCCTCTCTGCCTACTTGTGATCTCTGTCGGTCAAATAAATAAATGAAATCTTAAAAAAAAAACAAAAGACAACTGACAGAATGGGAGTAGATATTTGCAAACGACATATCAGATAAAGGGCTAGTATCTAAAATCTGTAAAGAACTTATCAAAATCAACACCCAAAGAACAAATAATCCAATCAAGAAATGGGCAAGGACATGAACAGACATTTCCTCACAGAACACATCCAGATGGCCAACAGACACATGAAAAAGTGCTCCACATCACTCGGCGATCAGGGAAATACAAGTCAAAACCACAATGAGATACCACCTCACACCAGGTCAGAATGGCTCAAACTAAGAAGTCAGGAATGACAGATGCAGGGGAGGATGCGGAGAAAGGGGAACCCTCCTACACTGTTGGTGGGAATGCAAGCTGGCGCAACCACGCTAGGAAAACAGCATGGAGCTTCCTCAAAAGTTGAAAATAGAGCTACCTACAACCCAGCAACGGGACTCCTGGGTATTTACCCTAAAGATACAAATGTAGTGATCCGAAGGGGCACGTGCACCCGAATGTATGCAGCAGCCATGTCCACAAGAGCCAAACTATGGAAAGAACCTAGATGTCCATCAACAGATGAATGAATAAAGAAGATGTGGTGTGTAGATATACAATGGAATACTATGCAGCCATCCAAAGAAATGAAATCTTTCCATTTGCAATGACGTGGAACTAGAGGGTATTATGCTTAGCGAAAGAAGTCAATCGAGAAAGACAATTATCATATACTTCCCTGATTTGAGGAAGTTGAGAGGCAAGGTGGGTGGTTTGGGGGTAGGAAAAGAATAAATGAAACAAGATGGGATTGGGAGGGAGACAAACCATAAAGAGACTCTTAATCTCACAAAACAAACTGAGGGTTGCCGGGGAAAGGGGGGTAGGGAAATGGAGGTGGGCTAATGGGACATGGGGTAAGGTATGTGCTATGGTGAATGCTGTGAAGTGTGTAAACCTGGGGATTCACAGACCTGTACCCCTGGGGCTAATAAATTATATGTTAATAACAAAATAAAATAAATACTCATGAGACATTAGATTTTTCTGCCATGAGATACATGTGTCCGGCTGGCACTAGAGTGACCCTCCTCCTTCCATACACATTGCAGACTGCTGTCCTGTCAGGGTCACCCGTGGTGAGGCCTGCTACCATGGGCCACAATGCCCTGAAGAACTCTCTGCCCCAGCGTCCACTTGAACCTTCTCAGTCTCGGGAAGGACACAGAGAGACACTTGACTCGAAGCTGCCCTACTTTCCTACTATTCCACCTCCTGAGGATAAGTCGCTAATCCAGTGAACACTTTCCCATTCCATTCTCCTTCCAGCTTCCCACACTCCTGCTGACATTCAACACTTTCATGTTTCCAGACGTCAGCTGTGGTTGTCTGAGCAAAGGAGTGTCCTACTCCTGGGGTAACGAGAATTTAGGGAGCGTTCCAACACAGGCACAGTTGAGCTCTGGGATTCTTTGGCTGTAGACATATATGGGCAGCGTTCCTGGAATTAGTGTGTGTTTCTATGTTGGACTGGATGTCTGTGGGCTTTGAGCTCCACAGCACAGCAATCAGCTGACAGGAGGGTGGAGGGAGGGCAAGTGCACACTCTGGCTTGTGACGCTGCCAAACCTTGGCTGCTTGTGGCCACTAGTGCAGGGTGATGTCTCCCAGCCTGTCCCTGGGCACCCAGCCCTGAGCCCTGCCTCCTCTACGTCCCCTGGCAGGCTGAATAGAAATGCCTGGGGATGGAAAGTTGGCGGGGGTCGGGGCGCCTGGCTGACTCAGTCCTTTAAGCATCTGCCTTGAGCTCAGGTCACCATCTCATGGTCCTAGGATCGAGTCCTACATTGGGCTATCTGCTCAGTGGGGAGTGTGCCGCTCCATCTGACCTTCCCGCCTCGCATGCTCTGCCTCTCTACCTCTCTCAGAAAAAGAAATAAAATCTTAAAAAAAAAAAAAAACTCAAAATGTTGGCAGTGGTGCTCACTCCCCTTGCCCCTGCATTTGGCCTTTGCTGCTTAGTTCTCCAACACTTTCCAATATTTCATAATGAATAACACTGGGATTGACACAGACTGTGCCCATAGGGATTTCAGGACAAGACTTACTCTTTGTCATAGACAGAGTAAGGAAACGGGTTCATGACAGTATCAGAATCTCTGGATGTCCACAGTAGGCTTTTACAACTGGAAGGGACATCCTCAGGAAGAGGTCCCATTTCGGTCGCCACCCTTGTCCCACATGGCCACCAGGGGGCGATCACCCTTCAGAGGAGCTTCCAGGCCACCCTTCAACCTGAACCTGCTGTTTCCTTTCAGGCACAGCTGCTGTTCCATCACATTGGATGGATTTCCATCCAAATCTGAGCAAAGCCTCTGTAGCAGGTGGTTCTGCAAAACCTAGAGATTTCATTGCATTTTTGCCTTCTGCTTGCTTTCTTCTGCTGCTCCTTCAGAAAACCTTTAAGCTGAGATGACAGCAGAACAGAAAGCTGTTGTGTGAACAGGCTGAGAGGTCAAGAGAGTGAATGCCAAGCGGGCTGTGGGGACTTCTGCCTTGGTGAGCAAGGTAATGGTTAGACAGGGGAATGTGTTCTGGAATGAGGGTTGGGAGAGGGTAGAGGGCAGGGTGGGTGCCAGAAGGTTAAGGAAATAGCATGTTCTTCTGCACTTCCAACCTAGATGTTTATTCTCCACTCTCAGATGTTCGTAGAAGCCACCATCTCATCACTGGTGATAAATAAAAACCCTTCTTGGCAATGGCGGATGAATGGGTCAGCCTTTCCTAGAATTCACAACAGAATTCCAGTTTGGGAGGCTGCCTCCTTTGCAAGTCAGCTACTGAAGTGTAGGCCACACTGTTCCCAAGAATTTTGGAGGAGGAGACAAACAATATTCGCATACATAGCTGTCAGAATTAAGATAAGACAATTTCTAACATATTTAAACATTCCATATGGAAGATGCACTGCTAGATGCCTTTCAGTGCATGAGTTCAGTGAATATTCACGCTATTCAGTTATAATTGTTAAATCTGTTTTTTTCTCCTGAAATACACACAACTCACTATTGCTCCACAGATTTCCATGATTCATGTATTTTCAGCTGATTTGACCAAAGATTTTTCATTGCTCTAAATATTAGGAGAACGAATGCCAGACCCCAGCTTCCTACACTCCTTTTTGAAAGAAAGTCTGTCAGTGTTTATGTGCATGAGAATCTTGTGATGTAGTTATCCATCAAACATTGTAGTATTCTGAAAATGAGGGAATACTATCAGCGAGCAACAGAGAAGAATTCTTACCATATCAAACCCTCTAGAAAACAGCCATGGGGTGTTAGGACGCTGTAGTAAACAGTGTCACAAGGAGGGGTTAAGGAACCTAAAATGACCCCGATAATTCCGGGAAACTTGATTTTATCCTTAGTAATAGATAATTTGATGAAGGATTGAATGAGTTATCCATTCCTACCGAGTGAATTCTTAAAGCGGAGCAGCTCGCTGATGTGCCAAGGTAGTAAGAACCAAGACAGGATAAAACCACCGTCAGTAGTTTCAGTCATGATGAAAAACCAAATACAACATTAAACATATTAACATGATTGGCGGAACATCGATACCAAGAATTCACTCGGGGAAAAAGAAATGACATAAAAGGGCAAACTATGCCCAGAATAATGAACCCCATTCCTCTTCAGGCGACAGCTAGAGGCCAAGGTCAAGGAGTGTGAGTAGGTTTGGGTCGATGATCAGCAGCTTGCTTCTCGCTGTATTTTAAGAAACGCTTCTGAGGGGCACCTGGATGCCACACTGGTTGAGTGTCTGACCTATCGGATTCGGCTCAGGTCATGATCTCGGGTCATGAGATTGAGCCCTACATCAGGCTCCATGCTTAGCACTGAATCCACTTGGCACTCTCTCTCCGTCTCCCACTCCTGTTAGCGCACGCTCTCTCCTCTCTCTCAAATAAATAAAATAATCTTTAAAGAAAGAAAAAAAAATGCAATATTCTTCTCCAAGTCAGACGCACTGACTCCTCTATTCATGCTCCCACCCGCTCCAGCGTAGTCTCTGCTTATGCATTCCACCAACTGACTCTCAGGAAGGTCAGCAAAGGCATCTGTGTTTCTGGCATCACAGGTAGTTTTAATCCACTTCTTCCAGGAATCCGCTGATGGTCTCCGAAACACATTACTTCCTTAAAGACACTCAGCAGCATCCTCTCTTACCCTGTGCTGTATGGCCAAGAGGCCACCGTCTCCTTTGTGGCTCTTCTCTCCCCTCCCTTCCATGGTTGAGAGCCTTGGAATCTAGTTTATGTCTGTTTCTCACTACCAGACCACCGTCTCCCTGCATGACCCACCCTCGGTTTCTGGCTTTACCTGCTCGATGTGGGACCTCAGCCATGGTGTTTCTTGTCAAATGCCAGCTCACCTCCCCCTGACATTGGACATACGTGCCTCTATGTATATGTCTGCAGTGATCTGTATGGGGTCCAGAGCTTTTCTGAGTGCTTCCTGTGTGCTTCAACCTCTTCATTCTAGCAGCAGTGAGAGAACGTCACTTCCTTTCCTTCTTCATCAGAACACTAAGTAGGAGGACTGTTTTTAGATTCCATCCCTACAGCAACCATATTTATATATCCTACAAGCGAAGATGTAGACATCAGGATCTCTATTTATTATGTCCTATAGCTTAAGGTCAACATGCAAGTTGTCTTAGAGAAAGTCATTTGTCATTTCCAACGTTCATGCAGTATGATGGTACAATGCATTCTGCCGTCCAATTTCCAATGAGGTACACAATCGGACTGGGTGTTCCTCTTTGAAAACCTTTTGTCTTAAAGTGCCATTAAGAAGAAAATATACATAAGGATACTGTATCATATAACAAACATATTTATTATATTCTGCGATGTAAAGGTGCACATCATGTTATATGAAAACCCTGAATCTTATAAATATTTACATAAATAAATATTTAAACAGATAAATAGACATGAGCAGGTCATCTGTAAGCGACTACTGCTTGTAGAGTTGACATGTTCTGAAAACTCTTGACAAACTGACTGTGTTCATGTCTTCGGGTCAGCAGAAATGAGAGTCTCTGACACGGCAGAACTCCGGAATGTGTGATGTTATCAGTCAGAGGGAATCATTGCATGTTGAAAGGTGTCTCACTTCTTTCTCCTTAATCTTTCTTGCAAGGCTGTTGATGCATACAAGGGTTTCATGATCTCTGCTCGGACCATCTCCCAGGCACAAGGGCTGTATTGCTTCTCTTCGCAGATAGAGGGAGATTCTCTGGAAGTAGTTCCTCAGGATGGAGTCCCCATTCACGAGGGGCGTCTCTCCCATCCCCGCCTCCTGCAGGGGACAGGCTTCCAGGTGGCCCAGCTGCTCAGCAAGTCCCGAGCACAATTCCCCAGGAGGGTCATGTTCCAAGGAGCAGGTGAGGCCTCCGGGCAGAAGAGCTGGAAGGTCTTCTGGTTCGTCACATGGATGACAGAGAGGGCTTGAGCCTTCTGCCGCGCTTGCCGTCAAACACCTCCTGGGGAAGCCAAAGTCGTTTGTGTACTTGTCACAGGAGCTAGCAGACAGTCTCCTCATTGTCGCAGGATCATCAACGCCCTCCAGTGCATCAGGCCGTGGTCCTGGGCAGGTCACATCCCAGAGAACCGAGGGAGTGGCAGCTGAGCACACCACCAGGGCCACCAAAAAGGAGCAGGGCCGGGCCATCGGCGCCCCTGGCTGGGTGGGGCACGTCTGGGAACCGTGGCTCTATCTTCTCTGAACATCTTCTCTTGTGCGTGAGACTTAAGTAGGGGACGTCGGAGTTTTCGATTTCTGAACATTTCCCTTACTTTCTACTCTCTTTTTGCTTTCCTTTCTACACTTTCTACTGGGTTTTAGAGCATGGGTTTCTCAACTGTTTCTTTTTCCTATTGCCGACTCCTGTCACGGTCTTTCAAATATTTATGTAAAGGAACCTGCCAACAAAGGTGGTAACACAGATCTAGAGTCTAATTGTTATGGATTTATAGCTCTGCTTATAGGTTAAGAAAGACAGAGTTCATTTTACTCTGTTTAATTCAGAATTAGATTGACTAAAATTTCAACTGGAAAGCTATATTTAAAGCTATTTATCCTTTACCGGATATCTAAATATGATGAGTGACTTCTAATTTTCTTACTTAATGGAAATATAAAAGTACAATGCAAATTAAGTATTTCTAGAATGACACAATATTATCGGTGTCCTCGATACTGAGAATCATTCCAAATGGCTAACAGCCAATGAATTATCCATTATTTACTGCACGTTTGTTTTTCAGTGTACTGTATTTAGTGGTGGCCTCAATGAGAAAATGATTTTTAACTTCACTGCTGTTAGATACTCATCAAGTTATTCTCAAATAATTTTTTCTATTTAGTACCAGATAGAATTCCTGATTCGATGAATACGTTTTTGAAGAATTAAATGATTATGTAGAATCTATTTGTATTTGATTTCCAAAGCCCGCATCCAAACAAGGCTCAAACACGAGCAATGTCCACAAGACAGCCCACGGCATGTTGAAGCCTTGTTCCCAACCCTAGAACTACTTGATACATTGTGGAAGCAATTGGAACAAGGGTTCCCTCTGGTGGGGGGATGCTGTAATGGGAGAGACCATGCTGCTCCAGAGGAGGAAGGATGGGTGAAAAACTCAGGACCTTCTGCTCACTTTTGCGAGGAACCTATCTGCTCTTTTTTTTTTTTTTTTTAAAGGTATTTCGTTGAAGTTCATGGCTGATAACACTAGCAGAGTCCGTTCATTCCAGGAAAGTTTTTGTTTGTGTTGTTTGCTCTGGAGGAGAACGTCCCACCAGGGGACAGACTTCTACATACCAACACGAGCCCGTGTTGCACACCTGGTCACTGTCTAGCCCACCTTGCCCCCTCGCTGGCAGCTCCCCTGTAAAGACTGTGACAGGCCACAGAACAGCAGCCTCCTGCTCCTATCTCCTCTCTGCTCCTGCCACTGTGACATCACTGCAGTGGGGACTTTCCCTCAGGTCAACAATAGTCACCAGGAGAATAGAAAACAACAAGGCTTCTGCTAGCAGAGTTTCAAAAAAACCTGGAAATTTCAAACAACTTGTGTTCTTCTTTGTGGCTTTGTAATTGGAAGTAAAAGGGCCAGACAGAAACCACAAAGGAAAAGGAAGCAGCTGTGTGAATGGGCAGGAGAGGCTCCTGAGGAGGGAGGGAGGAGGGGAGCTCACAGGAGGTTTCTACACTGAGGGAGGGGGGAAACACTATGATTGGAGAGTGAAAGGATGGGATCTGGGGAAGCAGGGTGGAAGGGGAAATGTGCTGTACCAGAACGTACAGAGTATGTGCACATAGGTACAGTGTCTATGTGTACCTATTATATTATGTGTAATCTAATTACATTCAAGGGATAGGCCACCCATTCCCAATTGGTATTTTTTTTTTTTCACAGTGATATTTAGGAGGATTAGCCCTTTTCAGTCAGTTATAGGGAAAAGGCTAAGGGCCAATTAATTTTTAGGGAAAACATAAGATAATAGTTCTCATCTGTTCAACTCTCACTCAGTGGAAGAGAATAGATGCTTTGAAATGGGCCACTTCATTATCACAACAGCTCTAGGAATATTTCCACCCCACTTTACATCTGGGGAAACTGAGCTACAGAGCATTCAAGTGACGTTTTCATGATCAAACAACAAGGTGGAAGCAGAATCCAGATGCAGGGCACAGTCCTGTAGCCCATGGGATAAATTCCTGCCAGAGGTTCCTCTGGGAAATTCTGAATCTTCCCTTCTGCACACTTCCTGGAGATCATTCTTCCCTGGTTGCGTCCCACCTGCACTGGCTGCCCCATCTCTGTGCCCCCGACAGGCTCCCCTACTCCTTCTCAGCCTTAAATGTCAAAGGTTCTCTGAAGCTTTAGGGCATCTTCTCATTCCACTCTCACGTGAGACGGAAGACTTTCAGTACCATGCCTCGATTCCAAATATGCAAGACACATTGCCATTTAGTGTCTCCGGGATGTGCGTTGTTGGAGAGTCCAGACTCACCCCTGCATCTCCAGTGGGAAGTCTGCTGTCCCCTCTTCCTGACTTTCCTCCTTCAGGCTCCTGGTCACAGATCCCCTTGGCCTCAAGCACTGTGAAGAGGTAGAGTCAGACTATTCTAGAGTGATTGCTTTCCCCCTCCCTCTGCTGGCAAAGCCGGCAGATTTCCCTCTGTTCTTCACAGGGTCAGCCTAGTGGAGATTCCAAAGGTACAACTCACAAACCTGTGGGCTCCACCGACTAGGGAGGACTGGACGTGGTAACTGCCCAGCGGAAGCACACAGAGCCTCGAGCCAGGCTTCCGCAACAGCTCAAGTTCCTATCACTGCCTTCTCCTGGCGAGTGTGATTATCTGCGCGCTCCTTTTTCTCCTGGTACCAGCGCTGAGACTGGTGCTGGGACCTCAGGTGTGAGTGGATCTAAGAAGAGTTGTTGTTTTCTGTCTTCTTGCATTGGGGGTTGTTGGTTTGTTCTTGCTGCTGCAGCTGTGAGGTCAGGAAAACTGTTCCAACTGGTTCAGTGTTGATCCAGAAACCAGAGGATCCTGCAATAAGTGAACACGTGAACAACTTCAGGCTAGCTCTGTCCTGCAGACGGAGGCCCTGAGGGACAGTCCTGTCACAGACACATTTAACCACAATGCTGAGTAACTTAACTCAACACATTGTGTGGCTGATGCAGAAAGAGGAGTCCTTAGAAAGATGGAAGTCATGACTATGTGACTCAGTGTTGTAGGTCAAGAATATCATTTCTAGGTCCCTTTCCTGCTTTCTTCCTTTTTATCATTTCCCTTTCCTTATGTCTTCATTTGAATAGGAAGAGATGGGTCGCCTGATTTGGACTCAGACTCCTTCCCAGGCAGTCACTGTGTTTCTTCTCTCTCAGATGGAGATGGATTTGCTGGAAGCACAACTTCAATGCCAGGCCAGACCCCTCCAACCCAGGGGAGACTCCCCCACTCCAGTCACAGGTACCAGACACGTGTCTGGGGTTCTGGCTGCCCCTGGGGCCCTGGGCGGAGTTTCCCCATCAGGGACAGGTTCAGGCTGCAAACTGTCGGCGCCCGGTGAGGAAGAGGGTGAAGGCCAGCTGGAGCATCTCGTGGGGGACTATAGGTGGCCCAGGCCTCCTGGAACTGTCAGCCACGCACCATGTCCCAGAGGAGATGTCCTTGGGTAGGGAAGGGACAGATGCTCTTTCTTGTATCAGAAGCAGCAGTTCCTCCTGTGAAGCTGCCCGGGGACAGGGGCAGCTCACAGACCAGAGCTGAGATGCTGCCACGGGGAACCAGTAGGAGCCCCGCAGATGGGATGGGCGCTGCACATGAGGACTTCTGGTGGCCTGGCGGACCAGTGGGGGGTGCCCTGGTCCCTCAGTCATCTTCAGTTCTTTCTATTCATGAGTCTTCAATAGAACAGGGTAGTTCTCCTTTCGCAGAATGTTTGCAGAATGTTCTGATACCCTTTCATGCCTTTTCATTTTTGTTTGCTTTTCTTTATATATGCTTTAGATGGCATAGAAGACATTAGAAGGCAATACCAATTCAATTATTAGTTCATTTTTTCATGGTAGTTTAATTAGTCCAAAGAAAGTAAATCTCCCAGATGTATATTCTATCTATAGTCACTAGCTTCTGTTCTGTTCTGTTCCTCGCCTTTCCTCTGCCGCCAGTATTTCTGGGGAATTCCGCCAGGTTTCTGGGGAGTAATTCAGTCAAACAGCTGGTCCCATGGTCACAACCCCTTCTACTTCCTGGCTTCCTGGACCCTTTCCATGCACCCTTTGCTATGATGCAATTCCTTGAAGCGTTTCTCGGCTTTGAAATAGACTTTTAACCAATATTCGCTCTTACACTACTGCCTTAGGGCCATTCCACCTTTGTTTGCAGGGTGGCTCTTTTCTCCTTAACCAGGGGAGGCTTGAGGCACCATTTCTCATTTCTACGCTCTCCTCCCAGGCAACCCACTTACCTCCTGGGCTTTACGTGAATGGAATGGCTTGTAAATGGCAGCACCTAGGATCCATTTCGTTGGGTTTTTTTTTTAAAGGATTTTATTGATTTATATGACACAGAGACGAGAGAGACAGCGAGCACAAGCAGGGGGAGTGTGAGAGGGAGAAGCAGATTCCTAGCTGAACAGGGAGCTTGACACAGGGCTTGATTCCAGGATCCGGTATCAAGACCTGAGGCAAAGGCAGACACTAACCGACTGAGCCACTTGGGTGCCCCTGAAACTATCCGTTTTGTAAAGAATATTCGCACTTGTGTGTCTACCAAGATGATGTAGCACATATCTTGTGTTATCATTCTACTTCCTGGCATGTCTGCTTCCTTTTCTACTTAGAGAATTCCTATTATCCCTCTCTCACTCTTCCTTTAACATAACTGATAATACTTCACTATGATAATTGTCTGAGGTTAGTTTTTCTACAATATCCAAGATACAGACACAGCATTGGACTTGTGAAGTCTGCCTTTGCCGTGACGACAGCATGCAAAGTGACTTCCAGGGAGTCGA
Organism: Lutra lutra; assembly: GCF_902655055.1. Taxonomy (NCBI): domain Eukaryota; kingdom Metazoa; phylum Chordata; class Mammalia; order Carnivora; family Mustelidae; genus Lutra; species Lutra lutra. Next base: position 47,387,661 of record NC_062290.1, on the reverse strand, counting down.
TGCGATTACTTCTAATGTGAAAATGAAATAATGAGTGAGTGGTTGTACAATCCGTTCCTCATCAGGTTGTAATCAGACTTGATTTCTGCTCCAATAAGAAAACAAACGCAAGAAGTTTTCTATAGAAACATTAATGAACAGAAAATAAATAATTTAAATACGTAACATATACAATTCTCTTAACCACAAAGGGTAGGTACAACTAATATAATACAATAAAAAATGACTTAAATCTTATAAATAGTGAAATAAATAATAGCTAAAGAGGCAGATCAGCATGGTCATCAGAAAGCAACAGGTGCTTGTAATGTTGGCTTCAAGTTGCATAATACTCCTGAATACTTGTGACAAACTGATTCAGTTCATGTCATGATTTCAGCAGAAATGAGAGTCCTTGACACTACAGACACATGGGAGTGTGATAGTATTCTTCAGAGAGAATCATTCCATATTGAAAGGGGTGTCACTTCCTGCTCCTCAATCTCTTATGCAAGGCTGTTGATGCATACAAAGGTTTCATGATCTCTGCTCGGACCATCTCCCAGGCACAAGGGCTGTATGCTTCTCTCGCAGGTAGAGGGAGATTCTCTGGAAGTAGTTCCTCAGGATGGAGTCCCCATTCACCAGGGGTGTCTCTCCCACACCCGCCTCCTGCAGGGGACAGGCTTCCAGGTGGCCCAGCTGCTCAGAAAGTCCCGAGCACAATTCCCCCAGGAGGGTCGTGTTCCAGGGAGCAGGTGAGGCCTCCGTGCAGAAGAGCTGGAAGGTCTTCTGGTTCGTCACATGGACGACAGAGAGGGCTTGAGCCTTCTGCAGCCCCTTGCCGTCAAACACCTGCTGGGGGAAGCCAAAGTCGTTTGTGTACTTGTCACAGGAGCTAGCAGACAGTGTCCTCATGTGTCGCAGGAGCATCAAGGCCCTCCAGTGCATCAGGCCGTAGTCCAGAGGCAGGTCACATCCCAGAGAACCAAGGGAAGTGGCAGCTGAGCACCACCAGGGCCACCAAGAAGAAGCTGGGCAGGGCCATGGGGTATCCTGCAGATGCTGTTGGCGTGGCTGGGGTTGGCACGTCTGGGACCCGTGGCTCTAGCTTCTCTGAACATCTCTTGTGCATGTGGCTTAAGTAGGGGACATAGGAGTTTTCAATTTCTGAATGTTTCCCTCACTTTCTACTTCTCTTTTTGCTTTCCTTTCTACACTTTCTACTTGAGTTTGGAGCATGGGTTTTTTCAACCATGTATTATTTTCTTTAAGTATTATCCTTGCCTCCAGAATCTTTTGGATGTTTCTTAATTGCAACTTCCAAGAAAACGTAGTAGCAGGGAGACACAGTGTATATCGTTTATATTGTATATTTGTCTGTGCTTTAAGATCAAAAAAGTGTAACGTTTATCCAATTCTGGGTCCAGAATGACTACATATTTTAAGTTAATAGTTATATTTTAAAGCTATTGATGCTTAAGTATGTAAGTAAATTTGATGAGTGACTTACAATTTCTTTACATGTATACAGTGTTGTATATGGAGTCCATACGCAAATTAAGTATTTCTAAAGGACGTAATGATTTCAGTGTACCTGAACATTTCCAATCAATCCAGTTTGCTAAATGCAACTGAAAAGTGGTATTATTTACTTAACATGGGTTTTCAGTGTATGGAATTTGAATGTTACCTCATATGACAAAATCATTTTTTTAAGGTTTTATTTATTTATTTGACAGAGACATAGATACAGAGAGAGCACAAGTAGACAGAGCAACAGGCAGACAGTGAGGGAGAAGCAGGCTCCCAAGAAGCAGGGAGCCTGATGCAAGGCTCCATCCCAGTACCCTGGGATCATGGCCTGCGCTGAAAGCGGCCACCCAACTGACTGAGCCACCCAGGCACCATGACAACATCATCTTTATCTTCCCCTGCTACTACGTACTCTGGAAGGTATTGTCAAAATGCCTTTTCTGTTTAACACTAGATAACTACTGAGGTGTTGAATGAGTTTTGTAGAGCTAACTCATAAAATTTAATGTATTTGTGTTTTCATTTCCAAAGCCTGCATCACAACAGGCCTCAGACATCAGCAATGGCCGCAAGGCAACACTGGCAGCTCAGCAGTAAGAAAGATCACCTGTCCAGGTAAGACTCTGAGACCCAGGAAATGATGGAGAGAACCTCCTCCAATCCTAAGGGATTCCTGTTCTTCCGAGATTTGTCACACTGACCTTGCAGACACTTTGTGTCCTCCAAGAATTCTGTGCCATTGCTTCTTATGTAATATCCAAGAAACCCCAATGAATGGCAATGAATACCTAGGTTTTGTTAGAGCGCTCCAAGGCATTACAAGTGCCCCCAGCAGGAAGCCTGGTTCCCTTCTGGGAAGAGGAGGTGTCCAGGTTCTAATTCCAGATGACTGGATTTTCCCAGCAGCACCTCACTGACAAGGTAGTTATCACCTCTACTAAGCTCTTTCCTCTGCAGTGACTGAGGGTCCTCCATCCGGGCTCTCCTGGGCTCACTCCTGAGGACAGGCTCACCATGACCTGAGGACTCAAGATTCCCCTACTGTGCGGGGGCTGGTTTCCTTGTTAGCATAGCACTTAATGCCCCGAGTTCCTTGCCCTTGCCCTTGCCCCTTGCCCCTGGAGTGTTTATGTCCGGGACCCTCTCAGTGCTCATCTCCTCCTCTTCTGACCAGGAATCAAAGGTGTCAACAGCCCCCAGGTGCTGAGGGTCCTCGTTTGTTTTCTCCAAGTAGAGGAAAGACCGATTATAATCCTTTCACCTTGAATAAGGGAATACATTTATTTTGCCACCACGATGCTTAATTTCCCAGTTTTTCATTTTTTTAAAAGTAAGCCCCACACACAGGGTGGACCCTAAAATGGGGCTTGAATTCAGTCTGACATCAAGCCCTGAAGGGAGAGTAAGAATCAGATCCTCAACCATATGAGCCACCCAGGATCCCCTATGGTTCAAATTTTCCTGAAACTAGGGAACACTTGTTACGTCCAAAATTTCTGAGCCAAGCACAGGGAATTCACTGACTGGGTCTCTCAGGAGAAACTTCCAGCACAGAAACGGATGACTTTCACTAGCTCATTCAGACTGTGTGTTTCTAGTAGGCAGCTTCATCTGGCCATCTGTCTTGTGCTCAGAATGCAGGGGGGTGAGGCTCAGGCTATGATGTCAGGGACACACTTCCTTGTTTCCTTTCCTTATTCACGGTGTTGCCTTTTCAACTTAAGTAACAACAACAAAGAGTATTTGAATAACTTAATATTTCCACATGCTTTACTGGACATGCTCTCGCTTGGTGGTCCTGATCATATTTTACGTCATCGTGAGGATCACACAGAAGGAAGGAAGAGGATGGGCAAGGGGCTGCCCCGGGTTTCTCTTTCATTTTTAAGACATCAGTTTTTCTGTTTCTCATGTCAACTTTCCTCGAAAGCAAAACATGGCAGCTGTGTGTGGGGGAGGGGGGAAGACAACTGTTCTGTCTGAACGTGACCAAAGTGAAAGAGTGGCCTGTCCGCTGAGAAAATGGCAGAGTGTACGTCAGCCAAATTTGATGCAGAAACACTGGGGACGAGCAGCTTTGGCAGACGGGGAGAATGAAGGCTGTCCTGAGTTATTGCAAGTCAGGAAAGTGTCTGCCTCGGCCAGAGGATCCCACAAGACCAACTCTTGGGTCCCCATGAGGCCCTCAGCTCTACAAGAGGAGCCACCTCGTTTTCCTTTCGTTCAATCCACATGTACTCGGCTCTGAGGAGAGATGAGAGGAGTCACACCAATCAGCTCACAAGAGATTGGCGACCAGGACTCAGCTGCTCACCCTCTCTGGAAGGAGACAGGATCCTTGCCCTGCCTGAGAGCTCCGCCTACCTGATAAGTCCACTCAGACCCGGAAAATGTTGCCAGAGAAATCCAATATGAAGACAAGGGGAACGGAAAGATCCTACATGATTCTGCTCTGCACCTGGATTACAATAATGATGAGGATCTTTTAAATGATAACACTAAAGCTGATTGGAGTCTAACCCTTCTGAGATCCTTGAAACCATTATGTTTGTCTTGTCAGTAATCCCATTGGATTCCGCTGCTTTCTGCAGCTGTTTGGGGAGAAACAGAAACCCGGTGTTAGAATTATTCAGATCGAACAAATATCCAAGGTAGAACACAAAGGAGTTGTGAGATAATGGCTGGTCTGAAAGCAGCTGTTAAAAGATGTGAGGAATAGAAATGGACAGAGGATTCAAGAACCAGGAGAGGCCATGGCATGAATTCAGTCAGATGGAGAGGCTGAGGGATCGAGGATTCTAGATGGCACTGTAGTTGCCAAAGGCTTGTTGAGTGTGGTTGTGTATGGCAACTGGGGGTATGGGAGGAGTCAAATGCATGAGTGACTTGAAGTTCCTAAGACAAGTTGTCAGGATCCCTTTTAAATACTCATGAGAGTGGGGAGGAGTCAAGATGGCAGAGAAGTAACAGGCTGAGATGACATCAGGTAGCAGGAGATCAGCTAGATAGTTTATCACACCATTCCGAACAGCTACACTCTAACAGAAGATCGAAGAGAAGAAGAGCAGCAGTTGTGGAAACAGAAAATCGACCACTTTCGGAAAGGTGGGACCTGCGGAGAAGTGAATCCAAAGCGATGGGAAGATAGAGCACAGGGGCAAGGTCTGGATCCCCGCAAGCAGTGGAGCAATGGAGCACAAAATCAGAACTTTTAAATGTCTGTTCCACTGAGGGACATCGCTCCAGAGGGAAAGCTGGGGTGAAGCCCATGCGGGGATAGCGTGGTCTCACGTCCTGCGAGGTCACAGAAGGGTCGGGGGTGTTTGAGTGTCACAGAGCTCCCAGGTATTAGAGCGGGGAGCCAGTTACAGAGACTGAGCTGAGGAATAAGTTCTCAACTCAGACTTACCTTAAGCTGTGATCCGTGGCATAGGCAGGCCCCTGCTCTGTGAGCAGGGACCCCACAAGATCCTGGGAGACCCTCCGGAAGAGTGCAGGGATCTGCTGGGTTTGGAGACTCCAGGCGGGACTGTGTGCCAGAGACGCTCGGTGACAGGCTGGGGGAGCTCAAAGTGTGGCTAGAGGCCAGGGAGATGGGAGTGATTGAGCACTTTTCTCCAAGGGTGCACAGAGGATGGGGCCCCGAGTTCTCGGCTCCTCTGGTCCAGAGATTCAGAGGCCACCATTTTCATGCCATCCTCCTGAACTCTATGGAAAGTGTTCAGGGAACAAAAGCTCCAAAGGGGAACCCCAGTGGATTACTTAGCACAGCCATGGTAAGGGACGTGCAATTCCGCTCGGGCAAAGACACTTGAGAATCACTACAACAGGCCCATCCCCCAGAAGATCAGCAAGAAATTCAGCCAAGGACAAGTTCAATTACCAAGGAGAACAGCGGAATTCCAGAGGAGGAACATGCAAAGCATGGAATCATGGCTCTCTCCCCATGATTCTTTAGTATTGTAAAGTTAATTAAGTTCTTTTTAGTTTTATGTTTTTGTTAAGCTACAATTTTTTTTAACCTTTACTCTTTCCTCTCTAAACTTTTTAACAGGTTTATCTTAACAATACCTTAAATTTGAAAATCTTTGTTGAACCTTCATCATTAAACTCATATTTTATCCTTCTTTGCATCTATCTTATTGTTTGTATACACTCAGGGTTTTTCCTTTAAAATTTTTGGGATAAACTTCTTCTAATAGCTCAAGTAAACCTAAATCTAGCACAGGTCTTTCTTCTAGTCTCCAGCCTTACTTCATCGTGTTGACCCTTTGTGTGTGTGTGTGTGTATGTGTGAGTTATTTTGTTCATTCTTTAAAATTTTGGGAGATAGTTTCTTTTAAGAGACTAACATATTCCCAAAATTAAGTGGATGACTCTGTTCTAGTCACCAATCTAATATATATATACATATATATATATATACATATATATATATAATATACACAAATATTTCTTAAATATTTTTTCTTTATTTAATTTTTTTTTCTCTGACCTTTTTTTTTAACCCATTTCTTCCCCCCCACGTTTTGGGTCTCTTCTGATTTGGTTAGAGCACATTTTCCTGATGTCCTTGCCACCCTTTTAGTATTTTATTCGCTCCTTCATATATTCTTATCTGGATAAAAAGAAAGGTGAAAAATTCACTGAAAAAAAAAAAAAATAACAAGAGGCCGTAACGAAGCCTAGGGACCTAATCAATACAGACATTGGTAACATGTCAGATCTAGAGTTCAGAATGATGATTGTCAAGGTGCCAACTGGGCTCAAAAAAGGCATGGAAGATATTAGAGAAACACTGTCTGGAGAAATGAAAGCCCTTTCTGGAGAAAAAAACGAACTAACATCTAACCAAGTTGAAATTTAAAAGCTATTAATGAGGTGCAATCAAAATAGAGGTTCGTACTGGTAGGATAAATGAGGCAGAAGAGAGAATTAGTGATAAAGAACCAAATGACAGAGAAGAAAGAAACTGAGCCAAAGAGAGACAAACAACGACTAGACCACAAGGGGAGAATTCGAGAGTAAGTGATACCATAAGACAAACAACATTAGAATAATTGGGGACTCCAGAAGGAGATGAAAGAGAGAGGGGAGCAGAAGGTGTATTGGAGAGAATATTGTAGAGAATTTCCCTAATATGGCAAAGGAAACAAGCACCAAAATCCAGGAGGCACAGGGAACTTCCCTCTAAATCAATAAGAATAGGTCCACACCCCATCAGCTCATAGTAAATTTAAAAGTCTTAGTGACAAAGAGAAAATCCTGAAAGCAGCAAGGGAGAGCAAGTCTGTAACGTACAATGGTTAAAACTATTAGATGGCAGCAGACTTATCCACAGAGACCTGGCAGGCCAGAAGAACTGGTGTGATATATTCAGAGCACTCAATGAGAATAACATGCAGCCAAGAATACTATATCCAGCGAGGCTATCATTGAAAATAGAAGGAGAGATAAAAGCTTCCAGGACAAACAAAACGAAAACAATTTCTAAACACCAACCCAGCTCTACAGGAAATATTGAAAGGGTTTCTCTAAGCAAAGACAGAGCCAACAAGTAGTAGACCAGAAAGGAACAGAGACAATATACGGTAAGAGTCACCTTACAGGCGATACAGTGGCACTAAATTCATATCTCTCAATAGTTACCCGGAATGTAAATGGGCCCAAAACCCCAAGCAGAAGACACAGAGTATCAGAATGGATAAAACAACAAAACCCATCACTATGCTGCCTACAAGAAACTCATTTGAGACCCAAAGACACCTCCAGATTTAAAGTGAGGGGGTGGAAAACAATTTACCATGCTAATGGACATCCAAAGAAAACTGGGGTGGAAATCCTTATATCAGATCAATTAGATTTCAAGACAAAGATTCTAATAAGAGATGAGGAAGGACACTATATCATACTCAAAGGGTCTGTCCAACAAGAAGATCTAACAATTGTAAGTATCTATGCCCCTAACATGGGAGCAGCCAATTATATAAATCAATCCAAAGCAATCTCAAAGAAACACATCGACAAGAATACAATCATAGTAGGGGACGTAACAGCCCCCTCCCTGAAATGGAAAGATCATCCAAGCAAAAGATCCACAAGGAAATAAAGGCCTTGAGTGACACACTGGACAGAGGGACATAACAGATAGATTCAGAACATTCCATCCCAAAGCAACAGAATACACATTCTTCTCCAGGGCACCTGGAACATTCTCCAGAATAGATCGCATCCTGGGTCCTAAATCAGTCTCAACCAGTATCAAAAGATTGGGATCCTTCCCTGCATACTTTCACACCACAATGCTCTGAAGCTAGTACTCCATCACAAGATGACATTTGCAAAGAACCCAAATACCTGGAGACCAAAGAGCATCCTTCTAAAGAGTGAATGGGTCAACCAGGAAATTAAAGAAGAATTGAAAAATTCATGGAAACAGATGATAATGCAAACACAATGCTTCAAAATCTGTGGGACACAGCAAAGCCAGTCCTGAGCAGGAAATATACAGCGATACAAGCCTTTCTCAAGAAACAAGAAAGGCCTCAAATACACAACCTAACCCTACACCGAAAGTACCTGGAGAAAGAACAACAAGGAAAGCCTAAACCCAGCAGAAGAGAGAAAGTAAAGATCAGAGCAGAAATCAATGAAACAGAAACCAACGCCCCCCCCACACACAAAAAAAAAACAACAACAATAGAACACATCAACAAAACTAGGAGCTGGTTCTTTGAAAGAATGAATAAGATTGATAAGCCCCTGGCCAGACTTATCAAAAAGAAAAGAGAAAGGAGACCCAAATAAATAAAATCATGAATTAACAAGGAGAGATCACACCCAACACCAAAGAAATACAAACAATTACAACAACATATTGTGAGCAAGTATACGCCAGCAAATTTGACAATCTGGAAGAAATGGATGCATTTCTAGAGACGTGTAAACTACCACAACTGAACCAGGGAAAAAGAGAAAACATGAAGAGACCCATAACCAGTAAGGAGATTGAAACAGTCATCAAAATATCTCCAAACAAACAAGAGCCCAGGGCCAGACGGCTTCCCAGGGGAATTCTACCAAACATTTAAAGAAGAATTAATTCCTATTCCCCTGAAATTGATCCAAAAAATAGAAATGGAGAGAAAACTTCCAAACTCATTTTATGAGGCCAGCATTACCTTGATCCCAAAACCAGACAAGGTTCCTATCAGAAAAGAGAATTACAGACCAATATCCTTGATGAACACACACGTGAAAATTCTCACCAAAACACTATCCAAAAGGATCCAACGGTACATTAAAAGGATGATTCACCACGACCAAGCGGGATTTATTCCAGGGCTGCAAGGTTGGTTCAACATGCACAAATCAATCAATGGGATACGATACATTAATAAAAGAAAGAACAAGAACCATATGATATTCTCAATAGATGCTGAAAAAGCACTGGACAAAGTACAGCACCCTTTCCTGTTCAAAAACTCTTCAAAGTGTAGGGATAGAGGGTACATACCTCAATATCATCAAAGCCCACCATGAAAAACCCACTGCAAACATCATTCTCAGTGGAGAAAAACTGAGAGTTTTTCCACTAAGGTCAGGGAACACGGCAGGGATGTCCATTACCACCACTGCCTCTTGAACATAGTACTAGAAGTCCTGGCCTCAGCAATCAGGCAACAAAAGAAATTAAAGGCATCCAAATCAGCAGAGAAGAAGGCAAACTGTCACTCTTTGCAGATGATATGATACAATATGTGGAAAACCCAGCAGACACCACTCCAAATCTGCTGGAATTTGGATAGGAACTCAGTAAAGCGTGGGGATATAAAAACAATGCACAGAGTACAGTTGCATTTCTTTACACCAAAACAAGACAGAAGAAAGAGAAATTAAGGAATCAATTCCACTTACAACTGCACCCAAAACCATAAGATTCCTAGGAAGAAACCTAACCGAAGCAGCAAAGAATTCATACTCAGAAAACTATAAAGAACTCATGAAAGAAATTGAGGAAGACACAAAGAAATGGAAAAAATTCCACGCTCATAGATTGGAAGAACAAATATGGTGAAAATGTATAAGCTACCTAAAGCAATCTACACATTTAATGCAATCCCTATCAAAAGCCCATCCATTTTTTTCAAAGAAATGAAACAAAGAATCCTACCATTTATTTGGAACCAGAAAAGACCTCGAATAGCCGAGGAATACTGAACAAGAAAGCCCAAGTTGGTGGCATCACAATTCCAGACCTCAAGCTCTATTACAAAGCTGTCATCATCAAGACAGTACTCGGTACTGACCCAAAACAGACACATAGATCAGTGGAACAGAATAGAGAACCCAGAAACAGACCCTCAAACTCTATGGTCAACTAATCTTCGACAAAGCAGCAAAGACTGTCCAGTGGAAAAAAGACGGCCTCTTCAACAAATGGTGTTGGGAAAATTGGACAGCCACATGCAGAGAAATGAACCGGACCATTTCCTTACACCACACACAACAAATAGACTCAAACTGGATGAAGGACCTCAGTGTGAGAAAGGAATCCATCAATATCCTTGAGGACAACACAGGCAGCAACCTCTTGACCTTAGCCACAGCAACTACTTCTAGGAAACATCACCAAAGGCAAGGGAAGCAATGGGCAAAAAATGAGTTACTGGGACTTCATCAAGGTCAAAATCTGCCACAGCAAAGGAAACAGTTCACAAAAACAAAAGACGGGGCACCTGGGTGGTTCAGTGGGTTAAAGCCTCTGCCTTTTGGCTCGGGTCACGATCTCAGGGTCATGGGATCGAGCCCGCATTGGGCCTCCTGCTCAGTGGAGAGCATG